>NC_053155.1:160898535-161161035 GCF_016835505.1 Polypterus senegalus
GTTAGAAATGGGTCTAAAATTTTCAAAGGCAGAGGGGTCAAGATTATGTTTCTTAAGAAGGGGTTTAACTACAGCAGTCTTAAGACAGTCTGGAAAGACCCCCGTATCTAATGACGAATTTACTATGTCCAGAATATTGTCAATTAGACGCCTGATATTTCTTTGAAAAACCTGGTTGGTATTGGGTCAAGGACGCAGGTGGAGGTTTCAGTTGAGAGATTATACTATGTAATTCAGGTAAATCTATCCTGGTGAAAGCATTTAATTTGTTTATAACGGAGTACCGGGCTTTGGAGGTTCTGCAGTGTTGGGGAGATATACTATGTTATCTCTAATATCATTAATTTTTTGAGTGAAAAATACAGCAATGTTCTCACAGGTTTCACTGGAAGTATTCTGGGGGCATTCCTTTGTGTTACCTGGGTTTAACAGACGGTCAATTGTTGAAAATAAGACTCTGGGATTACTAGCATTGTTATTTATAATATTAGAGAAATAGCAGCCTCTCAAGACGGACAGTGTTATTGTATTCTGTTATTTTAACTTTTAATATTTCATAGTGGATAGTTAGTTTAGTTTTCCTCCATTTACGCTCAGCTCTACGACATGTTCTTTTTAAATCAGACACTCTTTGGGTCTTCCATGGAATAACAGTACTAGAGGATTTTTTAACTGTCTTTTCAGGTGCAACTATGTCAACAGCAGTTCTTACTTTAGAATTAAAGTTTTCCACTTTACTATTTACATTATCCTCGCTATTATAGCTGGCATTATAAACGGACTGATTGCTTAGAATAGTTGTAAGCTTTAAAGCTGCTGATGAGTCAAAGAAGCGTTTTTTAACAAAATATTTCTCATGAGCGTTTTCTATCTTTATTTCTATATTAAATAGTAGAAGGAAATGGTCTGATAGACCGATATCAGTGACCTGCTTTATATCAACTTTAAGTCCTTTAGTAATCACTAAGTCTAACGTATGACCTGCTTTATGTGTAGGCTGATTTACGAGCTGCCTCAAATCAAAAGAGTCCAGGAGGTTCATGAATTCCTTTACCTTTTGGTCACACTGATTGTCGACATGAAAGTTAAAGTCGCCGACTATTAAGAGTGCATCATAGTTTGTAACTAAAATTGACATTAAGTCAGAGAATTCCTCAAGGAAAGACGCGTTATATTTAGGAGGTCTATACACGGATAATACGAGAACGTGAGAATCTCCATGAATAACAACGGCGAGATACTCAAAGGACTTAAATTTACCAAAACTAACATCTTTACATTTTAATCGCTCGAGTAAATGTTTGCCAAACCGCCCCTTTTCCCTGGCGGTCGCACGAGTAAAACTGTAATCCGGAGGCGCAGATTCGATTAAAACTGCCCCCATTGGAATTAAGCCATGTTTCATTTCGCAATAAAATCAATGTTTCTATCACTAATAAGATCGTTTATAAAAAATGTCTTGTTAGTTAAAGCTCTAACATTTAATAGTGCCATAGTGTTTTTTATTATTTAGGGAGAAAAAAAAAATCCAAACCTACATGGCCCTGTGTGAAAAAGTAATTGCCCCCTGAACCTAATAACTGGTTGGGCCACACTTAGCAGCAATAACTGCAATCAAGCGCTTATGCATAACTTGCAATGAGTCTTTTACAGCGCTCTGGAGGAATTTTGGCTCACTCATCTTTGCAGAAGTGTTGTAATTCAGCTTTATTTGAGGGTTTTCTAGCATGAACCGCCTTTTAAGGTCATGCCATAGCATCTCAATTGGATTCAGGTCAGGACTTTGACTAGGCCACTCCAAAGTCTTCATTTTGTTTTTCTTCAGCCATTCAGAGGTGGATTTGCTGGTGTGTTTTGGGTCATTGTCCTGTTGCAGCACCCAAGATCGCTTCAGCTTGAGTTGACGAACAGATGGCGGACATTCTCCTTCAGGATTTTTGGTAGACAGTAGAATTCATGGTTCCATCTATCACAGCAAGCCTTCCAGGTCCTGAAGCAGCAAAACAACCCCAGACCATCACACTACCTCCACCATATTTTACTGTTGGTATGATGTTCTTTTTCTGAAATGCTGTGTTCCTTTTACGCCAGATGTAACGGGACATTTGCCTTCCAAAAGTTCAACTTTTGTCTCATCAGTCCACAAGGTATTTTTCCAAAAGTCTTGGCAATCATTGAGATGTTTCTTAGCAAAATTGAGACGAGCCCTAATGTTCTTTTGCTTAACAGTGGTTTGCGTCTTGGAAATCTGCCATGCAGGCCGTTTTTGCCCAGTCTCTTTCTTATGGTGGAGTTGTGAACACTGACCTTAATTGAGGCAAGTGAGGCCTGCAGTTCTTTAGACGCTGTCCTGGGGTCTTTGTGACCTCTCGGATGAGTCGCCTCTGCGCTTGGGGTAATTTTGGTCGGCCGGCCACTCCTGGAAGGTTCACCACTGTTCCATGTTTTACCATTTGTGGATAATGGCTTTCACTGTGGTTCGCTGGAGTCCCAAAGCTTTAGAAATGGCTTTATAACCTTTACCAGACTGATAGATCTCAATTACTTCTGTTCTCATTTTGTTCCTGAATTTCTTTGGATCTTGGCATGATGTCTAGCTTTTGAGGTGCTTTTGGTCTACTACTCTGTGTCAGGCAGCTCCTATTTAAGTGGTTTCTTGATTGAAACAGGTATGGCAGTAATCAGGCCTGGGGGTGGCTACGGAAATTGAACTCAGGTGTGATGTACCACAGTTAAGTTATTTTTGAACAAGGGGGCAATTACTTTTTCACACAGGGCCATGTAGGTTTGGATTTTTTTTCTCTCCCTAAATAATAAAACCATCATTTAAAAACTGCATTTTGTGTTTACTTGTGTTATATTTGACTAATGGTTAAATGTGTTTGATGATCAGAAACATTTTGTGTGACAAACATGCGAAAGAATAAGAAATCAGTAAGGGGGCAAATAGTTTTTCACACCACTGTATATATATGTATGTGTGTATATATATGTATGTGTGTGTGTGTGTGTGTGTGTGTGTGTGTGTGTGTGTGTGTGTGTGTGTGTATATATATATATATATGTGTGTGTATATATATATATATATATATATGTGTGTGTGTGTATATATATATATATATATATATATATATATATATATATATATATATATATATATATATATGTATATATATATGTATATATATATATATATATATATGTATGTGTGTATATATATATGTATGTGTGTATATATATATGTATGTGTGTATATATATATATATATATATATATATGTGTGTATATATATATATATATATATATATATATATATATATATATATATATATATATATATATATATATATATATATGTGTATATATATATATATATATATATATATATATATATATATATATGTATGTATATATATATATATATATATATATATGTATGTGTGTATATATATCAACTGCTCAAAAAAATTAAAGGAACACTTTGAAAACACATCAGATCTCAATGGGAAAAAGAAATCCTCCTGGATATCTATACTGATATAAACTGGGTAATGTGTTAGGAACGAAAGGATGCCACATCGTTTGATGGAAATGAAAATGATCAACCTACAGAGCCCTGAATTCAAAGACGCCTAAAAATCAGAGTGAAAAAATTGTGGCAGGCTAGTCCATTTTGCCAAAATTTAATTGCAGCAACTCAAAATTGTAGCGCAGCACTTTGTATGGCCCCTGTGTTCTTGTATACATGCCTGACAACATCGGTGCATGCTTCTAATGAGATGACAGATGGTGTTGTGGGGGATCTCCTCCCAGATCTGGACCAGGGCATCACTGAGCTCCTGGACAGTCTGAGGTGCAACCTGGTGGCATTGGATGGACCAAAACATAATGTCCTAGAGGTGTTCTATTGGATTTAGGTCAGGAAAGTGTGGTGGCCAGTCAATGGTATCAATTCCTTCATCCTCCAGGAACTGCCTGCATACTCTCACCACATGAGGCCAGGAATTGTCGCGCACCAGGAGCCACTGTACCAGCATAGGGTCTGACAATGGGTCCAAGGATTTCATCCTGATACCTAATGGCAGCCAAGGTGCCT
The DNA here is from genome assembly GCF_016835505.1 of Polypterus senegalus. Classification (NCBI taxonomy): domain Eukaryota; kingdom Metazoa; phylum Chordata; class Cladistia; order Polypteriformes; family Polypteridae; genus Polypterus; species Polypterus senegalus. The sequence goes on from NC_053155.1 coordinate 160,902,632, forward strand.
TTGTCAAGCCTGTAGCGGTCTGTGTGACCCTCCATGGATATGCCTCCCCAGACAATCATTAACCCACCACCAAACTGCTCATGCTGAATGATGTTACAGGCAGCAAAATGTTCTCCATAGCTTCTCCAGACCCTTTCACTTCTGTCACGTGCTCAGGGTGAACCTGCTCTCATCTGTAAAAAGCACAGAGCACCAGTGGTGCATCTGCCAATTCTGGTATTCTATGGCGAATGCCAGTCGAGCTGCATGCTGCTGGGCAGTGAGCTCAGGGCCCATTAGAGGACATGGGGCCCTTGGGTCACCCTCATGAAGTCTTTCTGGTTGTTTGGTCAGAGACATTCACACCAGTGGCCTGCTGGAGGTCATTTTGTGGGGCTCTGGCAGTGCTCATCCTGTTCCTCCTTTCCCAAAGGAGCAGATACTGGTCCTGCTGATGGGTTATGGACCTTCTATGGCCCTCTCCAGCTCTCCTAGAGTAACTGCTTGTCTCCTAGAATCTCCTCCATGCCCCTTGCGACTGTGCAGGGAGACACAGCAAACCTTCTGGCAGTGACACGTATTGATGTGCCATCCTGGAGAAGTTGGACTACCTGTGCAACCTCTGTAGGGTCCAGGTATCGCCTCATGCTACCAGTAGTGACACTGACTGTAGCCAAATGCAAAACTAGTGAAGAAACAGTCAGAAAAGATGAGGAGGGAAAAATGTCAGTGGCCTCCACCTGTTAAACCATTCCTGTTTTGGGGGTCATCTCATTGTTGCCCCTCAAGTGCATCTGTTGTTAATTTCATTAACACCACAGCAGCTGAAACTGATTAACAACCCCCTCTGCTACTTAACTGACCAGATTAATATCCCATAAGTTTCATTGACTTTATGCTATACTCTGATTAAAAAGTGTTCCTTTAATTCTTTTGAGCAATTCCAGACCCCCCGCGATAAGTGAAAATCCGCGAAGTAGAAACCATATGTTTGTATGGTTATTTTTATATATTTTAAGCCCTCTCCCACCCTGTTAACATTATTAGAGCCCTCTAGACATGAAATAACACCCATTAGTCAAAAGTTTAACCTGTGCTCCATGACAAGACAGAGATGACAGTTCTTTCTCACAATTAAAGAATGCAAACGTATCTTCTCTTCAAATGAGCACCGTCAGGAGCAGAGAATGTCAGAGAGAGAGAGAGAGCATGACAGAAAAACAAACAATTCAATACGTGCTGTTGTGCTTTTAAGTATGAGCACAGCGATAAAGCAGCCGCAAAGAAGGGAGCAATGTGAAGGTAGTCTGTCAGCATTTTTTAGAGTAGCCTCCGTATCTTCTAAACAAACAGCCTCTGTGCAAACAGCCCCTCTGCTCACACCCCCTCCGTCAGGCGCAGAGAATGTCAGAGAGAGACCGAGAAAAGCAAACAATCCGCTCGGGGAAGCACATCATATATCATTGAGGAGTTTTAGTTAATATGTAATACGTGCTCTGATTCTGTAGCTTCTAAGCCATCCGCCACTAGCGTCCCTTGTATGAAATCAACTGGGCAAACAAACTGAGGAAGCATGTACCATAAATTAAAAGACCCATTGTCCGCAGAAATCCGCGATCCAGCGAAAAATCCATGATATATATTTAGATATGCTTACATTTTAAAATCCGCGATGGAGTGAAGCCGTGAAAGTCGAATACATACATATATACAGTAATCCCTCCTCGATCGCGGGGGTTGCATTCCAGAACCCCCCGCAGTAGGTGAAAATCCGCGAAGTAGAGACCATATGTTTGTATGGTTATTTTTATATATTTTAAGCTCTTAGAAACTCTCCCACACTGTTTATAAATATTCTCCGCATAGTTATACATTAAACCCTCGTTTATAGCGGTTGATCCACTCCAGACAGATAAATGAATTTCCAAGGAGTAGGATTCTTTATTTAGAAATCTAATATTTTCGCAGTTAGAGCATTGAAAACCTGTTTACCACCTTCTAAATAAGTTTAACATTATTAGAGCCCTCTAGACATGGAAATAACACCCTTTAGTCAAAAGTTTAAACTGTGCTCCATGACAAGACAGAGATGACAGTTCTTTCTCACAGTTAAAAGAATGCAAACATCTTCCTCTTCAAGGTCTGTGTCAGGAGCGGAGAATGTCAGAAAGGGAGAGAGAGTAAAGGAAACAATCAAAAATCAATAGGGCTGTTGCGCTTTTAAGTATGCAAGCACCGCGATAAAGCGGCGCAATGAAGGGATCAATGTGAAGGTAGCCTTTCAGCATTTTTTTTACAGGCGCATCCGTATCTTCTAAGCAAACAGCCACTGTGCAAACAGCTCCTCTGGTCACACCCCCTCCGTCAGGAGCAGGTAATGGGGCCAATCATATGCCTCCCTGATGGTATTGCATGATGGATAAGTATCTGCCTGTATTTCTCAGAGAGTGAGAGGGACAGAGAAAAGCAAACAATGAAAAATCAATACGGGCTGTTAGAGCTTTTAAGTGTGCGAAGCAGCACGCGGGAAGCATATCGTATATCATTGAGGAGTTTTATTTAATATGTAATACGTGCTCTGATTGGGTAGCTTCTCAGCCATGTGCCAATAGCGTCCCTTGTATGAAATCAACTGGGCAAACAAACTGAGGAAGAATGTAACATAAATTGAAAGACCCATTGTCCGCAGAAATCCGCGAACCAGCAAAAAATCTGTGATATATATTTAGATATGCTTACATTTAAAATCCGCGATGGAGTGAAGCGCGATATAGCGAGGGATCACTGTATGTATGTGTGTGTGTGTGTGTGTGTTTCTTTTTTTTCTCCCCGATACTTTTCCAGACATTTTTCAGCAGTAATGTCATAAATTTGTTTCCTGTGAACAGATTGTTAATGTCCAGATCTATCAGTCTCACTCATAATTGTCTCTTGAAAATCTGCTTCGAGAAACAAAAAGTCACATACATGATTTTGAAATATGTACTCTCATCAATTCTGCATGATGCCACTTGGAGAGCTGATTAACCAGACTGTAGGCATATGATACATCATGCCATACTAAATAAATACAACTATCTCCTGTGCTATTGTCTAGTTCAAAAAAGTTTTGGATCTCTCTTCATCACCCTATTTCTACTTGTGGCCCTACTGCTTAAGCAGTTAAATGCACCAACTGTTCCCCTCCTTTGTTTTGTAGATTGTACAGTGTTGGGTGTACTGCATTCTCTTTGAAAATTACGTATGTAATTATGCATTACTGTGCTTTTTTTTAGTGATTTGTCCATTTTAAATAACGCTTTGTTTGCATAGGATTAATGTTCTTTTCCCTTATCAAATAATGTCTGTAATGGTCACAGCCAGTTTGCATTGGATTTTCAAATTGTAATATACAGGTAAATTACAGAGATGGGAGTGTGTGTTCCATGAAGGAGTTTTTAATCACATCTGAAAAGGTTCGGAAAAACTAGAATCGACTGGCATTTAAGCTTGCATAGGGTTGCATTAATCTGTTTCCCTCCCAACCTCCATGACTGAATGTAATGGATTTCATACTCTTTACAGATGCAGGAAACGTGGAGTTAATGAAAATACCCTAATGCAATTGATTTAGGCATGCTTTTGCATTACTCCCACCTACCTATGAAAATCTAATCCTGTTTGGATTGAGCTTCAGCTGTCTTGGTATTAACCCCAAACTGGACTTAGGATCAAAATTCTGTTATGATTAAGAGTCAATCTTGGGATGTCATTTAATGATATGCTGTGTAAAGCCTGAGTAACTCACAGGACAGTATTCTGCTGCCATCTAGTGAATTAAAATGACAAAAGGCTGCAAAAAAATTTTTTTTTTTTTAATCTATTTTGACACTAAGGGTAGTCTGTAAACATTTGAGTATTTCAAACAAACCTAATAGAATGTGTATGAGAAGCTATAAAGTCAGTTATGGATGAAACTGAAACTTAACCATTAGCCGAATCAAGCGAGAGTGATAACAATATGTTTAACATCAGTTGTTGACATGGGTAGGTAAACTTAAGCATGCAGCACTGTATGACTGAACCGCTGTGAAATGTGGGGAATACGTTTTTGCAAATCTTCACTCTTGTGCAAGTATCTTTGTGGCAAAATCTCACTACCTCAGGATTTGAAGTCCAAAGCCTTAACCACTACTTACAACTACCAGGCTTACATTTTTTTTGATATCTAAAACAAACAGTAAATCAACCAAAAAAAGGAAATACCTTTTCATGAACAAATAGTTGGGATAACCCCACTCAACCGGCAGCCACCAATAAAAGCGTGAGTTCCGAGCATCACTTGGGCAACCGTATAGACACATCTTTTATATGTGTTAGACCCAAGGATTTCTTGGGCTGTAAAAGTGCCAACTGTATTAGTGCTGAACAATGTGCAGGGAAACAATATGGGCATGTCGTGCATCAGCAACATGCCCAAGTGTTGCACGGGCAACAATACAGACACATCTTGCCCTATACTTATGACATAAGAAAAATGTATTTCAGCAGCCCAATTGTTGCACACTCTTGACAGTGATACATGCAGTGATGACAAGGTGAATCTGTCTACGGACAGTGAAATCGAAACTGAGTCTGATGAATCTGAAAATGACGTGTCAATCGCACACGTGCAGTGTGTTGTTCAAAAGCTGATCTGTCTAAAAAAAAAAGAATCTGCAAGGATTCTCGCTGCTATTGTCCCAGCTGTGACCTTGGGTTGTGTATTTCACCATGCTTCAAGTCATACTACACAGGTGATGCATTTTAACAGTATTATACATGGTATTCGCATTATTTTTGCAATTATGCAATATTAATAGTATCATTATACTTTCTAAGCTTATGACTTTGTACTTTTGGTGATTATGTAAATTTTTAAGTCAATAAACACAGTTCTTTTAAAAAACATTTTTTCCCAAGGAAAAATGTAACGCCGACGGTAAATTAGAACTGATGGAACATCCAGGCCACTGACAGGGCCCACATGGCCAGCTGAGGAAAGAAATCTAATATAAAGGTGTCAACTTGAAATTGGGGTTTTGCTATCAGCCATGACTTGATCGGGGATATAGTGTTTTTCTATTTACTAATAATATGTGCAGGTACCCCATTAATCCACATGGCTGACAGTTCTAATAAAGCAGGTTGTAAAAAGAGGACTTTCAGACCAAGAAAGTGACAGATTTGGCATTCTTCCATTGGGAATCTATTAGACGTTTGGCTGCTATTATGGCTAATGAGGTAATGTACAGGTAGTGGAGAGAGAGTAGAGAAATCTAAAAGTAGAGTTACACGAGAGCAAGGAATAGAGATAGATAAGATGGAGAGGGCCTTAGCAATTGAAGCCCAAAGAGCAGCAACAGTGGGGGGCATTCCTAGAACATGTGGAGTATATTAAGGGTGTCCTGATGGCAGAGGAAGTCGGGGTTAAGCCTATTAGGAAATGCTTTAGGTGGAATAAACTATGGACAATTTTATATTGGACATGTTGGTGATTAGAGTTCTTAAAGGAATTTTTAATTTTTTAAACATTGTGCTTCCGGAACAGTGGCATTGATAGGGAAAGATCTTTGGGTGACTGGGATAGGTGTAGTTATGGAATTGTGAAGGTGGGCGTTTAAAGAAGAAATGAGTTTAGTGGAACATGAGGGCAAGAAAGTAGTGAAAACAGTGGATTATTGGGAATGAGGGCAGAAAAACTTACTCCACTCGTCCTGAGAATGGATTTAACCTGTAAAATAGAAATAAAGGAGGAATAGAATATTTGTCTTTCAGAAACTCGAAAGAGGTGTGCCCTGTTCCATCAAGCAAATTGTTGCATGTGCTGAAACCATGTGAAGCCCAAAGTGGGGAAAAAGATGGGTCACCTAACATTGCTGAGAGCTATTGTGAAACAACGATGTGAGGGAGTGTCAGCGTGGTGGAGGCAAGGTGCTTTTCTACTTTATGCCAAACATGCAGAATATCTATCTATATATAATTCACTAAGGCAAGACACCCATAGAAAGCATGGCGGAAGGGGCGTGGATTCACTAAGCTGCCTACAAGTAAGACACCTATGGCGCACGCAGGAAGGAGCCACGCCACCAACTCCAAGACCATTGGATATGATGACAACTCGCAGAGCTTCGCCCACCAACTCGGACGCGATGACACAGAAAAAACGGCGTCATTTATATTCGTCTGTCATAGAGGCCACATGCACCACTGAGCCACGTTGACTGTTCATAGAGTTATGTTTCTCGGGGAGGTGAATCGCCATATGCAGCGTGTAAAATGGTTTGCGACGGGTATCCCAAGTGATCCTTTAAACAATCCTTTACAACTGAGGTCAAAACACAATGAAGTAAGCAGTCTTTAAAAAACGAGTTTTCGGTTACGACGCACGATCGCGTGCACCATAGCAAACTGTTTTACACGCTACATACAGCAATTCGCATCCGCGACAAACATGCGTCTTCTTAGATGCTCCTGCAGAAACACGGAAAGTCTACGTGAGTTACAGGTGCATCTGGACTGTGCAAAGACAACGACTCAAGTGACGAGTTGGAGCTGGGCACATGAGCAATGGCAGTCCGCCAGTTTTCAGTCACGGACGATTGTGTGTTGGTTCATTCTGTGCATTGTTACAGTGTTGCTTTTCTTGCTGATTTATTACATTACCGATTTTTTTTCAAATGTTAATTTACTCCCTGTGCTTAAAAATCATTAAAGAACCGTCCTGATTGTGCGGCGTATGGTATGCCGCGGGTTGGCTTGTAATCTATAAGAGGACTATATGTATCTTCTCCCTTTTTTATTTTGAATCTGATAAATGGTAGTTGTTGCTGGGGGGAGATGGGGGGGGTCTAGGCTTGTTTAAGTAACCAGGATGGATGGGAGAGATGCGGGTTTAGCCATAAGAATTACAGGCAAGGACATATGCCCAATGGTACATTTCAAAATCTGGAAGGGAGATGCCTCTGCCCGTCCTTGCTTGAAGCAAAAAGGAGTGTTGTTTCACTGCTTCATTAAAAAAGGAGCTGACAGCTGATATGACCTGGATCCAAAAAAGAGGAAGGTGGGGGAAGAGGGGAGCATTGAACTGACAAGGTTCAAACCAGGGACAATATTTGTTTTAATGATTGATTAAGCAGTCTGAAAAAAGAGAGAGTGGTAATTCCAGCGTGCATTTGTTTTATTTAATTAAACACGTTGTGTAATTTTTCCCATATAATATCAGTGATGGAAGGAGTAAAGGTGCTTCCCAAGTATTTAAAAGAGTTAACGACTGGAATGAAAGAAGGACGAGAGAGAGATTGATGGCATTGATTAATAGGGAGCAGCACAGATTTGTTTTAGTTGATTTTTATAGCCCAATAAGGCTATATGTGAGGGATGTCAGAAAGGGGCATTTTCTAGGAACAGAAGAATGTTGTCAACATATATAGATACCTTGTGGACTGTGTTATGAGCCAGAATAGGCGTAAAAGCGTCCAATACATGCAGTGTGGTGTGGTTGGAGAAGAGTGTCAGGAGTGATTTGTGACAGGTACCAGCATGGTTAAAAGGGAAGGTCTGCAAGTTGGCAGTGAGACCAGCTATGTTGTATAGGTTGGAGACAGTGCCACTGACTAAAACCAGGTAACCAAGCTGGAGGTGGCAGAGTTAAAGATGTTAAGGTTTGCACTGGGTGTGTAAAGGATGGACAGGATTAGAAATGAATACATTAGAGGGCAGCTCAAGTTGGATGGTAGGTAGACAAAGTCAGAGAGGCAAGATTGCATTGGTTTGGACATGTGCAGAGGAGAAATGCTGCATATATTGGGAGAAGGATGTAAAGGATAGTGCTGCCAGGTAAGAGGAAGGCCGAAGAAGGTTTATGAATGTGGTGAGAGAGGACTTTAAGGTGGTTGGTGTAATAGAGCTAGATGCAGAGTATAGGAAGATATGTAAAAAGATGAACCGCTACATGACTAGTTGGGAAATAAAACATGAATGCAGTTTTCATAATTCTCATTTATACCAAGTCCCTTATTTAATTGTAAAATCTTGTGTTTTTTGCTTTGTCTATCAGTCTGTTTATAATGGCCATCTATAATGCTAATGTGATTCAGTCTGGCAAAGCCTGAGCTTTATCTGCTCCTGAACTGAAGCACAGGTCGCTTATCTATGTGGAGTTAAGAACTGTAAAGGCAATATATGTCGTCGTCTTTATAGTGACTGATGAAGACTGAGCTAAGGCACGGAGTTTTTAAAAAAAAGTATATTTGTCACCCTCTTGCCTTGTGTGTAAAGAGGCAAAATTTTTCATTTGGTTGAATATTTGGTCTTTTTCTCCAGAGTGTTTCAAACCATATTAGCAGGTTATTTTTTTTTGTGTTGCAGTGCAATGGGTGTGGTATATGATTTTAGGTTAAAAGTTTGCTATCTTGTTTTGTTTTTCTGAAGTCGTTTTTCACATTTTTTTTGTTAATTTTTCATGATTTATCACCACCTGTAGGCTTCTTTAGTTATAGACTAAATCCTGTTGTGCCACCTATAAGTTAAGTATAATGTTTGCTAAATATACAGTGGACCAATATTATGGTGTTACTTGTAAGTTTCATTGCTATTTGAATGTCCATGCTTATTGTTGGCAGGGCATTTTGGTATTTAAAGGACTCGGTAGTGAGACCCAGCTCAATCACTGACTACAGAGCATGAAAAATGTTGCATACTAAGTAAGTTTAAAAAAAAACCTGCACCTCTGGTACCATTATCTTAATACAGCAAACAAAGTGGTCTCTTTTGGGCTGGATAGGTTATTTGTGTCTGCTTTTATTACATGATTTTTTGACTTCCCATGACATTTGGGTTAATGAAGATCAATATTTGTGCAAAACACTGTGTAGGTAACATGACTGTTAAAACAACTCCAGTTACAAGTTAAAAAATTGTGAAGCTAGTTATTGTATGACAATGATTAAGAGATTTCAATTGTTTTAAATAGAATGTTTTTTTTTTGTTTTTTTTTTTTATTTCAGTTTTGAAAATGTCTAAAAGTACATTTTTGAAAAAGATGATTAGGATAATGGCATGAATAAATGCAAAGATGGGAAATTTTGTTTGGTGAGTACTACTGTTTTACTCATTTTAACCTTATTGAAGGTTGGAATATACTATATAATTTCTCTGTGTGGTTTAATTTCATGAAAAGCAGTATTGACTAATTTTAGTTTTAATCCTTTTACACTTTTAATAACCTTTTAGTATGTACCCATGTTGAACACAGATTGAGATTAATTACAATATTTTAATATTTGTCTACTGGCTAATAGTTGTATCATTGCTTGTGCTTGTAACTTTGACATTATAGTTTTGATATAGCTCTCTAATGTCCCACTGAAAGTCATTTTTATGATGGCTGTTGAGCCTATCTTTAATGAGCCAAACTTGGAAACTGATCTAGAAAAAATATGGGTAATAGAAAAGTATATAATGCAGCACTATTATGGGGTCATTCCACTTTAATTGAGCAAAAGGCATTTGAGTCACCATTTTTTCATTACAAAATACTCAATTGGTAAATTGGCCGATCACAAACTTTTTTTTTTTTTTTTTCTCTTCAGCGTCTGCTTTTCTAAGCATTCTGATAATTTAGTGTTAGTGCTTGTAAGGTATTATGGTAGTTGAGCTAGCACATTTTTTTTTCTTTTCTTGCTGCAGACTCCCTGTAAATAAAGAGACAGAAAGAAGATGAGAACATTAGCCTTTACATTAAAACCAGTACCAATCACTGATCATATGTTAAATTTTTTCTTACAACCAAATTTATCCCTTACAAAACTTTATTGTTAAAGTATACATTTCCTGTATTTATACATGTGTTTTTCTCTCTCCCCAGTATCAGCTAGACATTCCTAATTCTTGGTGTAATTATAAATATGGGTTACCATTTTAAAACTTGTATGACAAACAGCAACCAGTAATAAACACTATACAAATCTTTTTTTTTTAAACCGCAAATGTTAAGTTATTTAACAAGACACAAGATCGTCTTTGCTCTCTTGTAAAACAAGCTTTGACTTGCTTTCTTTACACTACAGGTAGTTCACTGCAAAAAAAAAAAAAAAAATGTACTCTGGCTCAGTTACAGTAATATCTTGTGTAAAGGAGCACTGCAACTAAATTAAAATGAAGCCCAGAATGATCTTTTTTTCTTTCTTTGATTGGCAGCAAATCGATTGGAGCATCTCTAATCAGTGCTACAAATTCTAGCACTATCTGTATTGTTGAATTAGTCAATTCCAAGAAAATGTAGGATATTTCCATTTTAAAAAATACTTAAAGTTGTTTTTGTAATCAACATGTTTTTAAAGCCTGGTTTTTCAGAGAATCCACTCTGTTAGTATTGTTCAGTCTTTTAGCTAGTTAAAAATATTACTAAGACTATCATTAAATAGATGAGATGAATTCAACTTTTAAGTGTCACAAACTTGTAGGGGTTTAATTTTCCAAATCTGCCCTTCCTCCTGTTTTTTTTTTAACATTTATCCCAGCTTTGAAGCTTACTCTATGGAATAAAACTTGTAAGTTTTACATTAATCCTTTATTGCTTTACTCCTCTGACAGCTTTTATTCTCTTTTAATGATTTTTTTATGTCACTGTTCAGATTGCTTATTCCTGTGTACAAATCCAGCATTTTAAAATTACTTGTGCTGTTAATACCTGTACTGAAAAAATGTGTAACACTGAGACAGCATTGCATCCTTCAGTATACTATTCAGATATGACATGCTTTCACTTATTGGTTATTCTTACAAACATTAATTTTCTTTAAAAAAAAAAAAAAACGAATGAGACCAATTCAATGTTAGTAGGACAAGCAAAACCGCATACTTCATTGCTAAACAGATAGATAGATAGATAGATACTTTATCAATCCCAAGGGGAAATATTAAACCTACAAGCTGTATGTTTTGCCGACTATACATTACACAGTACTGTCATGTTAAAAGGGAGTTGTACCTTGTCCTGCAAAGTGTTGAAACAGTAAATATTTTATTTTGGTATTAATAAGCAGAGTATTTCAGGACCTCGTTGGTGCAAAACAAATACAGTAATTTTGAGTCTTGCTTCAATGTTTACTTGCTACAACTATTGTCACTGCTAGTCTTTCCACATTGCATAGTGCTGTATGTGCAATTGTGGGTATGTGTGAGGTTCTCCCATAATCTCCCCAACCAAAAAATCCCCCAATGGGGGTGGGGCTGTTATGTATACACCAGTTAGAAAAATGATTATTGTGCGCTTTACAAACAAAAGAATGACTGCCAAGTCTCCCATCATTTGTCGGGACTGTGTAGGACACTGTTAAAAGCAATTAATCTTGTTATCTTTTCATCTCTTCTTACAGATCTGTGACAATACATGTTAAACACCATAATGGGATAATATGGTATTAGCAGGAGCCTATTATTGTGTGTCTCTGCAGCCTCCATACTCCTTTCACAGCACCTACAAGCAACTTTCCTTAAACTGCAATTTTCTATAGATTTTCTATTTTGTACACTTCATTGGTCTTCCCTGTACCTCAGACATGCCTTTTGGTACTATCACATGCCAGTTTAATTTTTGTTTAGTTTGCAGTCACACCAGTCTTGGGGGGCCAGATTTTCAAACTCCCAAACTAGAAAACTTGTGTTACTAGCCAGCTTCTTCCCTCTGCTAGAACTACAGATCTTCAGAGTGACACACTTATAGAAAAGTCACTTTCTCCAAGTGCACTCAGATAGCCCTCAGACTGCTCATTACAAACTGCTCTTTCTTCTCTTCCATTGCAGCCTAGTTACCACTGCAGGACAAGAAGTCGCAATGGAAATCTCTGGTATTTTCGTCCTCCAGTCTCAGACAATGCATGCTGTCTTCCTAGCGCAGTCATATCGTCTGATTTTATAGTTGGGAGCATACCTTGCGTGGAGCATATTGAAAGAGGACGAAGAATATTTGGAAGCTGTTGGGTAAGGGCATCTTTTATCTTCGTACAGTGCTTTTTCACATTGGTTCCGTTCTTCTGGGTGTTTGTTTTTAAGTGCTGAAATAAAGTTGCCATATGACCCTTTTAACTGTCATAATCCTTTTTGCAAAACCTTGCTTTTTATATTTGTCTTTCATATCTAAATCAATTCCAGACAATCGACTTGACATTCTAGCCTTTCCTTGGAACAAGCTAATTCCTAAGAGAACTGACACTAGTCCTATTTGTAGTAATGTTTTGACTGTACATATGTGATTAGCTTATTGAATTGGGGTACTTGCTGAACAGTTTAATTGCAACATTTGGTAATTTAAAAAAAATGTGATATTCATGTTTAAATGTCACTAATTCACAATAAATGATTTTAATCAAATAAATCTGCCCAGCCCCTAGCTAAACTATGAGAGAGTGAGAATTCAGGAAAGGATGAAACTTCAGTAAAAGATAATTGATTTTCTGAGAAAGATTCATTAACACTATAATTACCAGAGCCTACAAGAAAACTCGTAAATCCGGCCCACCTTAAATCAGTTTGCACCTCTTCGTCAGCGTCTTTTGTCCTGTAAATGTGCTGATTAAGACACACAGCAAGCAGCCTGCTATTCCATCCCCCACCATCACAGAATGTTCACTAAGTACTCCCAGCTCATGCCTTGATTGATTAGCTGGGAGTGAAGTGGAGTTTTAGAGTGGAAATAATAAATCGTTATTTGGAACAAATGCATTTCATGTGTGTTCCGTTTCTACAGTAATCAGTGCAAGCACATTGTTAAAACAGAAATGTTTTCATATTTTAGTAATAAATGTTGCAAAATGTAGGCATAAACTATAAAATGTGTGAAGCCTGAAGTCCAAAGATCAAATAAACACTTTCACAAAAGGTACAAGAACGATACAACAGCTTCCGTGGCGTAGCGGTAAGATTTGCTGACTTGTCATCAAGGGGCCACTGGTTCAATCCCCACTGCCTCCTATATTTACCGTTTTCAGAAGCCCTCTGCCCTTATTGTTAATATTATACAGTACACACATACATTTGGTTTGCGTGTACATTTATAGTACTGTACTTGTAAAAGTTACTTTTTTTTTCCCCCGTTTTTATTATCTCACTCACGATCACGATACATAATACTGCCCTAGGGATCTGACGCTGTTAGTTTTTATTTGAAACAGTTCTTTGAAACTGGACATTCTCTGATCTGGAGGGATAAAAGCTGACACTTAAACGCTGGTGAATCTGCCTTCATATGTCACCGTCACTTGATTTTTTTTTTTTCAGTTTCATTGCGTGTTCTTGCTCACGCAGAATTAGTATGCATCTTATGGTGTATGATGTCAAAAAAAGAGGAAAAAAAAAACACAGACGTAGGTATGTGTGACATTTTGAAGAAATCATTTTATGACCTGAATAGTACCAATCAGAAAACCTCGCACTAATGCAATATTATTTGAAAACGAACAGCTTCAGATCGGGTGTAAATTTACGCTGGTGCTGTTACTTGGAGTCAGATCAGGAAAGGTGGACGGGGGGTTGTTAGAGCGTGATCATCATTCAGAGAATAAAATTGAAAAAAGCTAACTTTTACAAGTACCCTAAATTTATACCCAATGTCCTATATATAAGTTATATAAGAAATAGCTTTCTTTAATGACGGTTTACGCGGCATAACAGACGAGGAAGCCATGACAAGACCTTTCAGGTAGTGGGGGCCTGATGTGTGGAGTATGCCATTTTCGTTGCTGTGTTGGAAGGATTTTCAGAATTGGATGACGTTCTTTCCTACCTGTCCTTAGGCTTCAAAAGTGTGCTGGGCAATATTCCAAGGCTTTATAGTCTTTTTCCATGTGCAGGCTCCCGCTTAGGTAAATCGTGCCATTCCAAACATGGAAAAGAAGATTGAATGTCATGCTGACTCTGACACCCAGAAGTAGTACAATACCCATTTTGAAGTTGTCCTTAACTTGTCTTGTCGTGTGAGTAGCAAGGCGCAAACAGCAAAAATGTCACTGACATAATGGTGAGAGATCAAAGGGAATGGGTAAAGCAAAATACTCTGTGGACGAAGTTTTGCCTATTATCTCTGAACTGAACTATTACTTGTCAAACTCCGATTTTGATACGAGTGGGAATATAAAGAAGTATTGCAGGATTTTATTTCTATTGCTGGCCAAGCCTGTGTATGTTTATCTATTTGTGTTGGGTTTTTATAGCTTGTATGTTTGCTGCCCAGTAATAAAACTGAAAGTTAGCTAGAGCAATGCCACCTTATGCCTTAGGTCTTTGTAGGGTCACTCCTTAGATACGTGGATGTTTAGAGTTCTAAATAAATGAGGTTATGGTTGAATCTAATTGCTTAAAAAATTATTTATTAATGTATATTGGAATGTTTTGAAATAAAAAGAGAAGCTTAGGAAGGATATTCATCTTAACAATGTTAATTCTTCCAGCTAGAGTGAGATGAAGGGTTGACCATCTATGCAAATCTTGCTTAATTTTTTTCATACAGCAAAGTTTTGTTGATAAAGAGCTTTATATTTACTTGTGAAATTTACCCCTAGGTATTTAAACTGATCTGCAATGATAAAATAGAAGGTGTCCAATCTGATATTGTATGTTTGAGAATGCTCTGGAAAGAGCACACTTTTATCCAAATTAATTCTGAGACCAGAGATATTTTGAAATTCTGTAAGTGCTGTTAATACTGCAGGCACAGTATTTTGTGGGTGTGATATATACTGTACATTACCATATCATCTGCATGTAGAGAAATTTTCTATACAAGTCCTTCTCTGATGATCCCCTTTATCTGATAAGCATTACGACAGTGAACTGCCTGTGGTTCAATAGCGATTGCAAATAGCAGTGGTGACAAGGGGCATCCTTGTCTGGTACCACGTTCTAGTTTAAAGTAGTCTGAACTAATGTTGTTAATAGACACTGAAGCTTCTGTATTGGAATACAGTAGTTTGATCCATGCACAAATATTCGGGCCAAATCCAAATTTCTCTAATGTAGTGAAAAGGTAGTTCAATTCAATCATATTGATTGCTTTTTCTGCATCCAACGATAATATCTTTGGGGTGTTTGACTTTGCTGGTGAATATATTACAAGTCAAGTTAAGTTCTGCGTTAACATTTTTATTAAAAAGAAAAGTAAACCTTTTTAAACTGAGGGAAAATATACCAATAATTATTTAGGGATCTCTTTGTATGCCACATTGTCAGTTCGGCCCTCCGGTTGTAATATGACCAAGCTGTGCTCTGAGCTTACTCTTGAGCATGCTATGTACAGTTGGCCATGTAAAAAAGCAATCTTGTCTCAAATCTCACAGCTTGGATGGCTGCTGTCATAATCGGTTTGAGTTTCATGGTTTGTTTCAGTTACGTTAGTATTTGTAGGACTTGTGTTGAAGTGACATTCGACATCTGTCAAGCGTTGTAAGCATACAACCGGTTTCATCGATAACTTTGCATCCAGCTTTTGAGAGTTTAAACATTCATAAACATCAAAGAGTCTACTACTCAAATTGTCACCTGTGAATCTAAGATGTTTAAGAGGCATTGGCGTGTGTAATGTAAAATATTTGGCCATTTCGGTACACTTGACAGCGACAACCGAACAATTCAGCGGCAGCCATCATCTCGCATGCAGAACCATAGGTGAAGGGTTTATGCATTTCACTCTTGTAGTGCTCCTGTGTAGTATAATTATCTCCTGTACCGTCCTCGGTCCACACCCTGAACCTTTCCCAGTCATTCAATCGATAATACACAGTGTTCCTCCGGATATCAAGAGTGAGCCTGGTTTGGCCATGCAATATGTAACACAGAGAATGGAAAAGGCAGGCGCCATCTCCAGGCATGGAAACCACTCAGTAAGTGACAGTTCTTTGATCGATGGTGATCACCTCGATAGACATGTTAATGGCGGCACGTTTGGAACAGTAAAGGAAATGGGCACCTGAACAATGTAAACTAAGTCTAAAATACCTATACAATAACTATAATCGTAATAAACGAACAATAAAACAGAGGAGAAGCCGTGGATTAAATAAAAAGGCTGCAGTTATCAGCAGGGAGATGTGAATACCATGGCGAAGCAAGGAAGGGAATGAAGAGACCGAAGTGGCGGATGGCTTTATATAGGCAGGCAGCCTCACATGGCGACCGATCTGCAAACTATGGACGTATATATCTACGTAAGTAGGATTCAGTTAGCATTGGGAACCCACGTACCAAATTTCTTGATGGGCCCATAAGTAACAAAGACCATTGGAAAGTTCAATATGGCGGCCGACAGCGGCGTCATACCACTGAAATAAGTACGTACATCGGTTTCGGTTAGCACTGGTAAGCCGCCTACCAAATTTCGTAAAGGTGGGGCCATAAATAAAGTTTAACTACTTATTTATGGCCCCACGTTGTCGGCCATATGACTGTTACATTATATGGATGAAAGTAGGTTCCAGTTATGACCGTTACGCGTAGAATTTCAAAGTGAAACCTACATGGGAAGTTGGAAAATTAGTGATGAGTGAGTGAGTCAGTCAATGAGGGCTTTGCCTTTTATTAGTATAGATTAAACAGGCATCGAATATTGGAAGCTAAGTGTCGAACTTTAATAAATACAGTTTGATCTTGTGATATTACCGAAGGCAGCACTTTCTCCATCCTTCTACCTTGGACTTTGGAGAGTATCTTAACATCATTATTCAGAAGTGAAATTGGTCTGTATGATGCAGAATGTAATAAGTCCCTTATTTTGTGTAGGAAAGATGATGATTAATCTTTGGCGAAAATTTTGAGGTAGAATTTGATTATGTCTAACTTCTGTAAATGTTGCGAATAAGAGGGGAGCTAGCAGAGTGGAGAATTTCTTATAAAATTCTACAGGGTAGCCATCAGGGCCTGCTGCTTTCCCACTTTGAAGTGCCTTTATAGCATCTAGTAATTCTGACAGCTCCAAACGTTTATCCAATTCCTCTGCACTAAAAGTATCTATTTGTGATATCTAATGTATCTAGAAATGCATTAGATTGTGTGTTGTCTTCTTTAAACTCATTCTCTGAATGTGTGCATTATATTTTTATGGTCAATGATTTTATCTCCGTTCGTGTTGGTGATTGCTGGGATTGCTTTGCGAACTTCTTGCTTGTGGATTTGTTGAGCTAAGAGCTTACTAGCTTTCTCTCCGTGTCCATAGTATTGATATCTTGATTTAAAAATGAGTTGTTCAGTTTCTTTGGTTGTTAAGAGGTTGAGCTCTGAATGCAGAGCCTGCCTTTTCCTATGAAGTGCCTCACTTGGACACCTGGCATATTCTTCATCTATTCTAGTAATTTCGCTGGTTAGCTCTGATACCTTCTTGGTTTCTCATTTATTTCTGTGGAAAAGATATGAAATAATCTGGCCTCTTAAGAAGGCCTTTAGAGTTTCCCCAGAGTATTCCTGCAGGAACCTCCGACGATGTATTTGTCTCTTCGAAGAAGCTGATTTGTTTGGATAGAAATTCTGTACAGTTCTTGTCTGCTAATAGAAGTGGGTTAAGACGCCATCTGCAAGATGAGTGTGTGGGGTTTAATGATTTTAGCTCCAAGATCAAAGGGGCATGTTGGAAATAACAATAGCGTCTTTCTTGTAAGATTTAATCGTAGACAAGAAATTATTATCTATAAAGAGATTATCAATTCTTGAGTAGCAGTGATGCACTGCTGAGTAGAAGGAATATGTTGAGTTTGGGTTTAGAAAACTCCAGGGGTCTGATAGGTTGTGGTCAGTTAAAAACTTTGTAATTGTCTTTGCAGTATTCGATATCATCCCCCTGTGACAGCAGTCCTATCCAAATGTGGATTTAAAATACAATTAAAGTCCCCAGCCATTATAATTTTATGAGTCTTCACATTGGAAACAAATGTAAATACATTTTGCATGAATTCCCTATCATCGACATTGGGTGCATAAACATTTATCAGAATCACTAAATAAATTTGCCCATGATAATCACTTATCTCCCTTCAGGATCAGATACTACATCTGATACCACAAATGAGACTGTTCAATGTATGAGAATTCCCACACCTCTAGTTTTCTTTGTAAAGCTGGAATGGAACATTTGGCCAGTCCTGTCTTTTTGCAGCCGGAACTGATCCTAGTTTAGTAAGTGAGTCTCCTGTAAAATTACTGTTTTAGCGTTTAAACGTGTTAGGTGAGAGAATACTTTCTCTTTAATTCGTGATACAGGCCTTTAGCATTCCAGCTCACAAAGTTAGCTGTCCCATCATGGAGACATTGATTTTGAATTTTTTATGTCATTTACTAGTCTTAAGTGAGACAGCTTTAACCTTAATTTGCAATTTTCCCATAAGTTATTTACATGTAGTTTGTTAGGTTGGTAGTTATCATTATAAGAATTAAAATAATAGATTAGATATAGCTTTCTCTCTTTCTCTCCCCCCCCTTATCTCCACCCCCCCCATTTTGCCTCCCCACGTAAATGATGTCAAATCTGTCTCTGCCTCTCTTATGCATGCACACACATCCATGCACAAAAATGCAATTATTTGAAAAAAGTATGTCATTTGAACATGATTTGTTGTTTGAATGTTTTTTTCGATCTTGCACAGTCTCCACATTATGGTGCATGGTACAGTGGTAGAAATTTAACATCTTATTAAAAAAAGAAACATCCTCTAACAGGAGAAATCAGTAGGAGAAAAGCTGTTAATTGTATCTTTTTAATTACTCGTCAGCAAAATGCCTTGGAGGGAGCATTCTTCAGAAGTAGTCTGTTACAGCATGGTCAGAATGATCAGCATGTTTAGAGAAACAAAGAATAGAGGTTCATTTTATAAACTATTTCTTAGTCATGCTTCAGTACATTTTGTATATTACATCAACCTTTCTTCTGGTACATTCTTTATTTACTTGACCATCTCAGTATTTTTACTAAACTTAAACCAGTTATTATTTTTTAGTGTGCATTTTGTTGTTCACTTGACAGTTATCTGGTTTGCGTCTAAACAGGTTTCTGACATTTATTAACCCTTTGTTATTTAAGATGAATGTTATGTTATCCTAAAATATTCTTCCATTGTACTGAGAATCTTTTTTTGGCACATACACCGTCCGCATGGCACTACCAGATTTAAATACTGGCGTGGAGAATTGCACACGTACTGAAGTGAATTTAGCTGCAGATGGAAGTACCCGTTCAACTTTATGGTGCCAAGCAGAGTTGTGTTGTGTTGCAGTGCAGTATTTTATTAGCCAGCAAAAGAGACATGAAGATGATGTCTGTTACGTTTCTGCGTAACGAGGCGAGTTTATTGAGAGAACTTCAGTTGCCTCGGTGGGGGGTGGGATAGCAGGCTGTTTGGTGCCTGTGCTGATTGACACATTTGCAAAACAAAGACGCTAAAGAAGTGGTGTGAAGGAATTTAAGGTGGCCCGGCCTTAACACTTTTTTTTAGGGTTCAGGGATTCTACTGTTAATCCGCTACCTGTTCATAGTGCTCTAACTATTAGTGATTGTTTCAGGGTAAAACTGGAAGTCACTAAAACTTGCCTGCAGTATCACTAAGGGCATCTTTGCAATAGTAAAGGTCAGTCATTGACATTCTACCTTAAAGTGTAAGCAACAGCAAAAAATGTACTGTCCTGAATGCAACATTGGGCAGTACATTTCTGACTGTGATAGTATAACACATAAGAACACATCCTAAATCTGCATCCGTACAGACAACTCTAGACATACCTTTTCTACTGTATGTCAACGTTTTGGTATTTGCATTTTCTGTTACACATTTATTCTTGTTGAAAAAATTCAATGTTTTTGGCTTGTTTTTCCTGGGGTAAAGAACACACAGGAGGCTTATAAAACTACAAAACATCTTGGAACATGTCCCTTGAATGTTAATTAGGCTGTCTTCAGCAACAGTTATTCAAATGCTTTCCTTTGGGATTAATAGTTTCCATCTCATGTTTTCAGTTCATGATAAAACACAATGGATTCCAACATTATTCTGCCCTCTTCACTTTCTGTGCACTCTATTGTGCTGTAGATTTAATCTTAAATATTTTTACCAATCAAACTATAGTCAGTAATCCATAATGAAAATAAAAACATGTTTTCATAAATATCTGCAAATTTATTAAAATAAAAAACTGAACTCAAATGTAAGTATTCAACCCTTTAATTCAGTATTTTTTAGAAGCTCATTTGACAGCAGTTGTACAAGAAGAATTTAATGTGGATTTTTGGTAGTTTTTATTTATTTATTTATTTATTTATTTTATTTTTTGGGGGGCAAATCTTCTCAATCTGCTTTAAAGTAGATGTGACGTGTTTAACCTGTCATCTTCCGGTCTCTCCACTAATGTTCTATTGGGATTAAATTTGGGCCTTGGCTGAGCCACATGAAGGAGGGTGAAAGACTTGTCTAGAGCTGCTCCCCCAATGTTTTACCTGTATGCTTTGTGTTGTCGTCATGTTGACGGGTAAAACTGTGGAGTTGTAGTCGGAAGCAATTTTTAGGTTACTGAAGCTGGACTCCAGCTAAATATAAACTATAATGTGTTAAAATTTTCAATTCCAAACATACTAATTTAAAAAAAAACCCAAACTTTAACAGATTAGGGTGTTAAAACGTAGCCTTATGATTCATGTTGGCAGTGATTAAAATGCTTTGTATCTTGATGTTGAGCTTTTTTGGTCAATATAGTCAGTACAATAACGTTAAATTTCTGGGTGACCTGAATCACTGGATATTTTTGGTATACAGTCATACTGTAATTTTAAATGCTAAATTAATTTAAAAATATATCCAAGACTTTGCTTACATAAATGAGTTTTTAGTGAAAACTTTGACTTTCTCATTTTGGTCTTTTGAATATAATATGAAGGCCAAAGATGGCAAATTTTCCATTTTTAAAATTAAATCTGCATCATAGTTTAGAAAATGAACACTTTCTGAATCCACTGTTTATTACAATATATGCTTCCAAATTTGTTTGCATTTAGAAAATTAATGCAGCATTGACTAGCATTTGTTTCGAAGTCTGGCTTAATATTATAGAGAACTGTCAACCAAAACACCCAGTGTGTGTTTTTGTTTTCCCCATTAGTATAAAGAATCAACAGTAGAGTTTTTTTTGTTTGTTTTTTGTTTTTTCTTTTTGCTAGTTGCAGAAGCAGAATTACTTTTTCAAGCCAAATGATCAAGGAATATTTTGTGTACCATTAGTTGGACAGGGTGGTTATGGTTAATGAAAATTATTTTATAGGTTTTACATTTGTTGTAGAAAACGCTTCATTTAAAATGAAACCCTACCAGAATAAATTTTTATGATATAAAAATAAAAAAAATGATACAGCCCCATTCGTTAACATCTGTGATTTTTGGGTTGTATTGCAGTGTTCTGTTTTTTTTTGTTGTTTTTGTTTTTGTTTTTTTTGGCTTTGCGCCCTCCCCGAATTAACCTATCTATGGAGTAGGAGAGAAAGCTTTAGATTCATCAAACATTTCAATCTCCGGTTTTCAATGGATCTTGACTTTTTAGGGTCCCATGATACCAAAAACCTAGATATCTCAATGGGTGTGTCTGTGTGCCTGTCCATTAGTTTCTTGATGATTGTCTAGAGTTAAAACAGCTGGTTGGAAAAATACAAGACTCAAAAATTAAGCCTGTTTTGAGATGACGATGTGCTGATTAGTTTTGGAGGCGAATCGTGCAAGAGAAAGAGGCACTCTAGCGTAACCTGGAAATACTGTAATTCTGAAATTAATTATGAATTTTTCTCATCATAATGACCTATTTTATGATCTGGAGGATCAGCATCAGAGCAGAAATTATTACTGAAATGTGTATGTGTGTGTGTATATATATATATATATATATATATATATATATATATATATATATATATATATATATATATATATATATATATATATATATATATATATATATATATATATATATATATATATATGGAGAGGGGATAAGGTGCAAAGCCTACGGAGGTTAACATCCAAATTTTATTTTTGCTTTCAATCTTGTTTTCCCATTATCAAAATTAATATTGTATGACTTTTTATTTTTGAAATGCTTTTGCTATAAATGTTTTCTTTTTCCACTAAAGATTTAACTGGTGTTATTTCTCATTTCCAGTTTTGTGAAATGGAAAGAGACTTACACTTAGGCATTTACCTCTAGCCCGATACAGGCTGAGTTATGGAGTGCCACCATCTAGAATTCTTCTGTTAGTGTTTCACCTTCTGCCTTATCAGCACATGGCTTTGCCATTGTTCTTGCTTGCCTCCCTCCCTGGTTCCTTATAGGCCTTCCTCACATCGTTTCAGTAAATTCTGTTTGCCTTTGTAAAGGCCTACGGTCTTGTGCCATCAACATCTGACATCAGGCATCATAATGAAAAGCTTTTTGCACTCTAAGAAATGACCTACTCGGTCCTATATTTCACAGCTGTGCTCTCTTGACAGGTAATTGGTTTACTTGGATTTGTTTTGACAGGTTAGAACTTATGATGTTCTTACTTTTTACAGGTTGATTTTAATTACCAAAGCTTGACTCTCTTACTATAACTCTTATCAATACTCAGTTCCTTTTCTCACTGCTCCTGTTCTAATTTAACTGTTTCAACTAATTATTACTATTTAAAGTATTTTGCAGACCTCCTCCCTTTGTGTACCTTCAACCCACATAATGGAATATTATATATTCTGCCATATTCTTCCAGCTTTAACTACAAGTACTCTGGAATGCAAACTTGAGTCAATACCTTGAATGTTCCTTGAATGACGGGTCTCACCCTTATCATTGCTAAGTTTTTTTCCATTCTGTAATCTTGGCACCAAAGTTGTTATAGTTAACGAAAACTAAAATCAAAACTGAAACTATCATTAAAAAAACATTTTTGTAAACTGAAATAAAATAAAATCGAAATGGAAAAACTAAACGAAACTATTAAAGTAGCTGGAAAAACTAACTGAAATAAAATAATTTACTAAAATATTTTTAGTTTTCATTTTTGAATGAATATTCTTGCCGTTAGTCTTTAACCCTTGTAAGTTTTAACTCTAAAACAGAAAGTCATCTACCACGAGCCGCCCACACACATTCATTCAGTGAACGTAGGCTGGTGACTGAGGGCGGGTGTTCATACATTTGCGGTGACGGAGCAAGCTGAATGGGGTGCGTAAAGCGTGTGAAATAGAAAGCGATTTACATGACGCCTTTCTTTGTGCTTGTTGTATATCAAGATGTAATTCAAACGGCTGAAATCAGAATGTGCTGGTTAACAAAATGTTTCCCATATAAACAGAAAGATCACGAGTGAGTAATGTTTCAGTTTTTCTCAGGTGCCTGCTTTTTGTTGACAGCAATTCATCTGCCACTTCATACAGGAGAAATCGTTTTTACTTTTTCATATACAAAGTATAGAGAAAGTATAGTAATCATGAAAACATTCAATCCCAATATATAGATGAACCTTGACATTATAGACCTCCCAGAGTCCAAAAATAGTTTTTTTTTGGAATATTCTGTGTGTGTGTGTATAAACATAACTCAAAAACGCAACTAGATATATGGATGAAATTCGGCATGCAGTTGTTACACCACTATTGTAGCTCTGAATTAACTTTTGGGCCAAATCCATCACCCGGAAGTGGTACTTTTACCTGAACACATACTCGTTTTTTTTTTTTTTTATTCATGCGGCCGAATCAGATTTACAACAAGAACAACATTTATTTATATAGCACGTTTTCATACAAAAAGTATCTCAAAGTGCTTTACATAATAAATAAAATAAAAGACAAAATACTTTACTTTTATAATTGTTCAATATATTATTAATTTGATTTGTTGTTGATCGTTCCTTAACGTACATAGTATAAAAATATAATCATTGTCTTGCAGTTTACTCCCCAGATATCGATCCCCATATCTGAGTATACAAGAAAGAATAGGGGAGACCACTCCTGGTTTTCGAAAATAAAACCGCACTGATCGAGAGACTGACTAGGTCATCATACAAGATCAGCATATTGTTGCTGACCAGTCACTTTTGGTTTAAAAACATCGTTTAACAATGAAGCGATACAAACAATGGTATGTAGGCAAAGAGTCTGCCAAGTGATGAAAAACTAAACATACTAATGGGTTTTTGTATTTATTCTATATTTGTTAATTTCTTTTTTAGTTCATATTTCAGAATTATGTTTTAAAATTGTCTCACTTTTTTCAATGTTTCTCTCTCTTTCTCAAAATAGGTAGTTGAGGAAAAAAAGAATATGATATTTCAACATCAGTCTTATCATACATATTGCATACCAGGTATTTTTTCTGCCTCACATCCAAACCTGCTGCTGTAGGCTCCAGGTTTCCTGCGATCCTGCTCTGAATAAACTGGTTTAGATAATGTATATATTGTTCTTAATCTCAGATGCTGTCTCTGTTGTTTTATGCCTGTCCATACTCCTATTACCTGCTTTTGCTCTGCTCATTATGGGTTTACTGTCCTTTATGTTGAACTAGGGCTGTGCGATATGACCAAAATCTTATATCCCGATATTTAATTTCATATCCCGATATCACGATATAGTACATTTTCTTTGTATTCAGTGAATAGTTTATATAATCACCACTCCTTTTTTTTCCATTTAAATTAAAAAAAATCAAAAATGAGAAGTACTCAACTTGTAATTATTTCTGTTCTTTTATTTAGAACATTTGAGCAAATGTTTGACTTAGAATTTAAACATAAAATGTTAATGTATCAAATATAAAACACTTTTCAAAAACAAATTACTAAAGGCCCAATATAAAATACTGCTATATAAAATGCCTGACATAAACAAAATGTGAACTGCAGCAGCAATAACTCTCACAACATATATTAAATATAAAAGGATCAAAGCACTAACAACTAAACTATATAAGGCCAATAAACCCTTTAAACAAAATAAATACAAGTCTAACATTAACTGTCAAAACCAAATGTAAACATTGTACTTCAAACTGTAGCAGCAATAAGGCTTACGACAAAAATATATTAAATATATAAATAAAAGAAATTTCCAGGTTTGCATTTTAGCATTATATGAAAATAACAGTAAAGATAATTCAAACAAAAATAAATACAGGCCTGTCATATACATTAGTGTATAAAACCCAAAATGTAAACATGTTTTTTTTCACGCTTAAACTATAGCAGCAAACTGAGGTTGACAAAACAAATATATAAAACCTATAACAAGCAAACAATACATTCCGAGAAGGAATTACAGCATGCAAAACAGTGCTTCAAAACGTTTGCCCCATCTTGCTGAATCTCAGGGAATTGCCTTTAAAGTCTGAGAGCCAGGAATACAAGTTGGTCAACTCTTTCTGGTTTAAGTGCAGACCTTCCTTTGCCTCTTAGCACAAACCTCTGGATCATCTTTAGAAGCTCCAGCTGGTGGAAGGGGGGCTGCCTCTGCTGATGCCGTCTGTTCAGCCACCAGGTTCTCCAGCTCTGACATAACTCTGGTCTTGATGTTCGCAACCTTCTCCTCTTTAATATATGTTGTTTTGAAACAAGGGTCAACAAAGGAGGCCATGTCAGGCAGCTCCTCTGTGGTTTGGTCATCCTATTTGTCATTTAAATAATTCAGGATGCCCTCTTTGATGGTGGTGGTCAGCTGTGTGTCGTCATCCTGAGGCTTAAGCACTTGAGTGTTAAAAAGATGGAGGACTGCTTTCAAGTATGACACACTGGTATAATGCTCTCCAGATAAAGCATCCGTAAATTCCGTGAGAGGACTCGGTGCTTTATTCAAGGATTCAAGAACATCCATGTCCTGCCATGTTAGGACTAGATGTCTTGTTTTTTTGTCTGCACGGAGAACCTGTGAGAGCGCTTTCTCTTGCTCTATAACTCTGTTAATCATATTTTGTAGGGAGCCCCACCTGGTAGGGGTGTCTGTGATAAGCTGGTGAGCAGGTAAGCCCAATTCTGCTTGAACCTTGGCCAGTTCACGTCGTCTTTTCCATGAATTGGAGAAGGCACTCACCAATCGCTTGCAGACACCAACTGCTTGTTCCACCTGAAGTAGTTTCAAATTCCTCTCTGTGTAAAAAAAAAAATGTAATATACATATATTTATCGGTTACACTTTAAGGCAGAAGTAACATTTTTTAGGCTACATTCTAGTAAAATGTTAATTTGCACATCGTAGTGTGGCAAATCTCCGTTAATGAGTTACAGCTTATCGCCCCGTGCGTGGGACTGGACGGCGCTAACGTGTTGATGCCGTCCAGCCCCAAGCACGGGGCGATCTGCGGTAACTCGTTAACAGAGATTTGCCGTGTTAATGCAGTTGTGGCGTAAACGTAATTTTAACAAGATTAACGCTGACAGCAAACGCTGCAGGGAAAATTATGCCTTAAGCAAATTGTTTTGGTAGCAATTAATCTTCCAAGCTTTTAACATGCTCGTTTAAATAGTGCCTTTACAACTGTAATATCCTACGTGGCCTGCTATTGTTTATTATTA
Source organism: Polypterus senegalus (assembly GCF_016835505.1). Taxonomy (NCBI): domain Eukaryota; kingdom Metazoa; phylum Chordata; class Cladistia; order Polypteriformes; family Polypteridae; genus Polypterus; species Polypterus senegalus. The sequence goes on from NC_053155.1 coordinate 160,929,189, forward strand.
CTGAAATATGATTTTGCATTTAGACACTCACCAATGGCTAGGTGGAGACGGTGACCAAAACACTGTAAGCGTGTCCACTCATTCAGCTGAAGTGCAAGGATGTTGTTTGCAGCATTATCCGTAGTGACACACACTAGACGATCCTCATGCAGTCCCCACGACTCAAGAGCTTCCCTGAGGCCTCTGGCTATCATTTCTCCTGTATGATCATCAGGAAAATAACTTGTCTGCAAACATCGACTGTAGAGTGTCCAGATTAGGATGAAATGCACTGTCAAGCTCATATAAGGATGCGTTGTGCGGCTCGTCCACATATCCGTTGTTGCAGCGTAGTATGCAGTGTTGTGGACTTCATCCTCTACTTTGGCCCTACATTCGTAATATAAACGAGGCAACTCAACTTGTGTGAAATGTTTTCGGCCGGGAATTATGTACCTGGAGTCGAGTAGTTTTATTAATGCACGAAACCCCTCTTTCTCAACGGTGTAAAAGGGGACCATATCTTTGCACATGTAAGTTGTAATGGCCGCTGTTATGTCCTTCCATCTTCGCGAGTCTTTCTTATAAGCCGTCCCATGGGCAAAAGCCTGTTCTAAGGTTTGAGTCCGTGGTGTGGTTTGAGCACCTGACGGCTCTTTTTTGCCTCTCAGTTGTAAACTCTCTGCATGCTCGCTCACGTGTTTTTTGCGGAGGTGGTAGAAGAGGTTTGTCGTGTTGGAGTCTGTGGTAGCGATCAGTTTGCAGCATAATTTGCACAGTACCGTTTTCTGGTCCGTGTCAGACTCTTCAAATCCAAACCATCTCCATACTACAGAGGTAGCCCTCGTTTAGGAACAAGGTCCTTCTGTGTGGAGCTACCTGGTGTTGCCTCGTCTTCATCAGCCATGCTAGTGTGTCTGCATCCACGTGGTGGCCATCAAAACAATGAAAAAAATATTGCCGTAAACAGTTTATTTTGCGACACCACGAAACAAACGATAGCGTAATGTGCAGCGATAGAAGTTTTCATATCGTCATCCGATATATATCGTTATATCGAACAGTCCTATGTTGAACTATTCAAGTCTCACTGCCCCTAACCTTAACACTACATGCTTGGTGGGGTCTGCTCATTGATTCAAGTCTAAGAGCCCGGTTCTTCCTAAGCCCCCGTGATTTTCATGAGAAAATATTTAAAAAATCATAAAATTGTTCATATTCAGTATCTAGTTTTGATTATGCTTGTTTTATCAGACAAAAATAAATCCAGATAGTAAACCATGTAGTGTAGTAAGCTTCCACTAACATTAAACTTGTATCCAAATCTGTTAAGTGTACAGTTCTGTCTAATTGTGACACAAAACTAAACTCCGTAGGAGCTCCATGCTATAATTACTAAAACTGAAACTAATAGCTATAAAAATAAAATAGAAATGTCTTTGTCAAACTAAAACTAAAAATACACGATGAAGTAAAAGTAAAACTAAACTGAATTTCCAAGTAAGGTAAAAAAAAAATATATAGAAATAAAAACTAATATAAAAGGCAAAACTATAATAACCTTGCTTGGCACTTTTCTATACATTTTCTGGCACTAGAGATGTTCCAATAATACATGTTAAAAGCAAGAGTTTTGAAACCAAGTGAAAATGGGTCACAGTGCTACAGCATACAACATGAAAGGAAACAAAGTAATGTATGGAAATGTTTGAGGCATTAGAATTTCACCATGTGACTGTAGTAATCATGCTTATTTTTATTTTTTTTTTAAAAAGGCAAAACACATTTGCATTGACTTTTATTATTGTTAGTTGTATTCTTTTATGGAGTTTAGCTTACAGATTAGATTAGTTTGTGCTTTAGTGCAATGATGTTACTAATCAAATGAAAGCAAATCTCTCTCTGTTAGGTTAGTATGACCTATACTGTATTCATTAACAGAAACACATCTTGGAGTCTTGCATATATAGTAATATGGGCAAATTATCATACTACAACTCAGAATAAGTTGGAACAATGTTTGGAAAATGCAATTCAAACAGAAAGCCGCAATTTCAAGGTTCACTTTGATTTGTAACCTGTCAGAAACCATATAAAGTCAAGATATTTCATGCTTAGTCTGGCTGAATCTCTTTTTTTGTAAATACAGTATATATCCATTCTTGCTATGGGGCATTGTAGTGCCAATAATGAGTTATAGATTTAGAAACATATGAACAGGGTAATTATAATCACACTTTGCTATATAAACTATATCCAACAAAGGCTTAGTCCTTTAAGAGCAAAGACAGGCAAATGCATGAAAAATTATTCAGAAGTTTAAAAACAATTTTTGTCAAATACATAATCTAAATCGATTTGGATATTTCACCCTGAGCAGTATATAAAAAAATAAGATTCAAGGAATCTGGAGAAATGTCAGTGCATAAAGGGCAAGAGCACAAGCCTAAACTGACTGCCCACAATCTCTTGATTCCCCTCAGATGACACTACATTATGTGTTATCATCATCTACTCTTGCATTTTGCTCTGTACTTCTAATACGGTATTATTATTGTTTTGAGGATTACTGTGTTTTGTTCTGGGTTTTTTTTATATAAAAATTAATTGTATTGTAATTGTACATTAAGAACCAACCACATGGGCTCAAGTAACACAAAACGTAGTTAGATCCACAAATGGCTGTTACCATTGTGCTATGCATAAAGGAAGTTGTATTAAGCATCCAGTCGTGCCATTGGCTTCCCTGTGCTTGGCGGCCTCTGGGATGATCCACCATACAGTGGAAATGTGTATTTTGTGTGACAATGAAGACACCATACTGTTGCATGTTTTAAAATTTATTTGCAAGATGATTGTGGTAAAATTACTTGAAACATTAAATAAATTGGTATCTTCAGTACTTAAATGTTTAACTGCTCTGAGAAGAAACGACCGTGTAACAGAGTGGTAAATTCTTTACTGTCCAAATCTTTTTTGCAATATGGTGCAATTATCTAAATGGCAAAGTGTGTGTTTTCCAAAAAAAAAGTTGGAATGTTATACTGTTGTCAGATCAATATTCAGTAATAACTGCTTTCTGCTTTTATTTGTATATTCAATACCATCCCAAGTTTTTGATTCTACAACCACTAAATTTGTAAAAGTAGTTTGACTTTTGAAGGAAAACTGATATTCATGAGCATAACTCCCAACATATGATGTATAAACAGATGCGGCACATAATACTGTATACTCATACTGTGAATGGTATGTTGGTGAGTTCAGCACAGTGATTGCTAGAGACTTTAGTCTAGTTCATCTTGTAATTTTTTTTTTTTTATACTGCTAATGATGCAAATATTATAATCGCAAATGTTTTTAGATTTCTTAAAACTTAAGGCTTTCTGTCTCAACAGTTTTACATTAATCTGTTCTCTTATCTGATATCTCTTCTAAAACAACCCTGTTTTGCTGTTTCAGAGCATCTTAGGTGATTGATCACACTTTACTTGGCCTGAATATAAATCCAAATTTTGAAAATTAACTAGATTTGCATTTCCTTTTGTTACACCATCTTAAATGTTCAAATATAAGATTGGAGTTTTCACTGCATTTGTCTTATTTTAGGATTTATAGTAATGATCATTCAAACACATAAATATGATGTTTTTCCATGTTGGTGATTATGCATTTTTCTCATATATTGCATATTGTATATTGGAAAATGTGCTGTGAAGCATTGAACCACTAAATTTTATTTTATAATTGACAAATGGAGCTACTGTTTTCATTGTCAGTGTAGACAAGCCCAGTTGCCACTTGGTCTAAAGTCTGTTTTGAATTTTACTTGCTTTTGGTAGCACTGCCAGTGTTCTGTTTCACACAGTCCTATCTGTGCAGCTGTGGATATATGCAATGTTTGTTTCATGATCCGAAACTGTACATGCTGTTTAGAAAATTAGTAGTTGCTTGGGCAGATATCTATAGACATTGCCATTATCCTTTTTATGGACTATATACAAAGACATTCTCCGCATTTCAGCTCTTCTTACAACCACATGACACTGCAAAAACTATTATAACTTGCATGTGTTTGGTCTCATTATATCATTCTCAAAGCACACATCTATTTCTTTTTTTTCTCCCAATTCTCCAGACTCTAGCAAAAAGCATTTCCAGACATGACCCTCTACTGTTTTTCTTTTTAATAGAGACTAATGCAATTTGTGTAGTTGCTGTCATTAATGAGTGTACTTTCATTTGGTGCAGTTGTTACTGTATGTTGCTATTGAATTGGTTCCAGAGTATCCTTTCTTTTGGCATCCCTTGTTGGACTTTTTTGTGCAGCTTTCTCCTTGCAACTAATCTCAAACTGAGTGGTGTTTGATTTGTTTTTTATACATCTCTGTAGTTTCTCCTCTAAAGAGGGCCTAGTTTGGACAATTCTCAAACGGCTTGGAGGTATCCATATAGTTGAATTTTTAACCAAAAGACAATAGGAGGATTATTTTTAATTATATTTTGATTTGGCAGCAGGGAACCTTCTCTGTTTTATGCACGAACCCCATCCATCCATCATCCAACCTGCTATATCCTAACTACAGGGTCACGGGGGGTCTGCTGGAGCCAATCCCAGTCAACACAGGACGCAAGGCAGGAAACAAACCCCGAGCAGGGCGCCCACACACACCAAGCACACACTAGGGACAATTTGAAATCACCAATGCACCTAACCTGCATGTCTTTGGACTGTGGGAGGAAACCCACGCAGATATGGGAGAACATGCAAACTCCACGCAGGGAGGACCTGGGAAGCAAACCTGGGTCATGTAACTGCGAGGCAGCAGTGCTACCCACTGTGCCGCCCCTGCATGAACCCCTTTTTAGAAAAAAGGTTTGTTGCTCATAAGGGTACTGGATATTGAGACTAGTCCTAATGGGATATTGACAACAAAGTGGTTAATGACAGTGATTAACTGCAAATGTCTCCTGCGAATCATAGTGGTGATTTGATTTCTGTACATGTCTATCATCAACATGTTTGTGCATGGAGTGTCTAAGTGTGTCTGGTAACAGTATTTTGTGCTAAAGTACATTAATCAACTTTGTACTTGTCATCGAATCTAAGGCTAGCCAGGACACAGGGTAAAGAAGTTCTGAGAAGCTAACTGATGGCCACATAATAATGAACTGAATTAGACAGATGCCATTCCCCCTTATTGATCTGGAAAATGCAGGTGGCTAATAAATGTGTACTAGCGGCAGTGTGATGTGTCTGACCTGAAAAAGTTGAGGTTGCACCCAGAAAAACCTTCAGAAGGAGAGGTCAGAGACATGAACACTAAATGGACCCAGTCCACAGTCTCAATAGTAGAAGCATCTGCAAGGGCTGGTGGCCTGAAGGTCATTGATGATGGTTGTGATGACAGTCTTATGAGCATTTGCAGGGTACACGTGGTGAAGGAAGCTGTCAAGTTAAGCAGTTAAGATTTTGAATTGTAAGTTAACACAGCTGGGTATCCGTTGTGGGTCTCATTCACATCAAAGCATTTTGTAGTGTTTTAGTACTATACATAAATGTTACTAAACCATTTATTTGTAAGTTAATTTGCCATTATTTCCAGTGGCAATATTCACATCATTTTAACAGTGAGCAGGTAGTTTTATCCAAAACACTTATTAGATTGATATGAATAGTAACATTAAAGCAATTTTTTTCATTTTTTTTTTTTTAATCCAAAAAAAGATTTTTTTGCTGTGTTTTAAGGCACATTGTTGCCTCTAAGGGGGGAAACAGCCCTAAAAAAATATATATTTATATATAAAAAAAAAAAAAGTCCATGCGCCTGCTACACCACTAGATCACACCGTTTTAAAAAAGTGTACAGCACATAACTGGATTAAAACTAAACTGATACTTTATAGGTTTCTGTTACTCGATCGCCTGCAAAGAACCAGCATACTGTTCACCACGTTTACCTCTAGACTAACACCCACAGCTGCTGGGATAATCTTTGGCTCCTTGTAACCATAACCCAGATACAACTCACCCCACCCCTCCACCCCCCAAAATAGAGATAAAGGGATTATCAGAGAAGGACTTGAACAAAAAACCAAAAACTCACTATATATATATATATATATATATATATATATATATATATATATATATATATATATATATATATATATATATATATATATATATATATGAAATGGTTAGGATAATTTATTAATTAGGATAAAATGTTCTGTTTTACGCTGTTGATTTTATCGGAACCATTTTAAATGTCTTAGGGTAATGAGTAATCATCAAAAGGAGATATAAAGATTTTTTTAACATAGGTTTGGTAACTGGAGAAAATAAACAAAGATGTGAACAGGTAGTCTACCCTCTATCTCACATTAGCAGGGAGAATTAATAGTCTCAAGATAAACATCCTTCCCAACCTTCATTTTGTATTTCAGAGAAACCCTACATACATTAACAATGCATTTTTTTTAAGAAACTAGACTCTATTATAACCCCCTTTAACTGGAATTTGAGACATCCACACAGTCAAAAGGCAACTCTGCAAAGACCTAAAACAGAAGGTGACATGGCAGGATCTAACTTTCACTTTTATGAAAAGTGGAAAAAGTGAGTGGCAAATACACAAGACTTTGAAATTGAAACAATCTGCAATGTAAATACAATCTTGTCCTTTATGTGCCCTGCTGTTTGCCCCAGTAAATACTAATTGTTAGTGTACCATAATCCAATTGTTCATCAGTCACTCAGAATATGGAACCAATGTGGGATGTACTTCAGTGTGTTGCTCTTCTGTATCCTCTCAAATATACATAGTATTTAATTTCTAGAAAATGTCTGAGATTAAAACACTTGGAGAACTGTATGTACATACATTTGAATTGTTAATAAGATGCAAAAACATTAACTTCCCAGCAAATCAGGAAATTTTACTAAAAGAAACCTACCAATTTTCACACCTCCCATTTCTCTTCCAGAAGAAAAGTCTTCTCATCGGTCTTGAAAAGTCAAACAGCATCACAACAATATATAAAAACATCTCAAAATCTCTTCTTTTTCCAAAGATCCTAGGATACGCTGGTAAAAAATCTTTCAGTTAATATCTCTGAAAGGAGTGGAAGGCAGCCATGCATAGAATACAGTCTAGTTCTATATACACAAAGCATTCAATAATTCAACTTTAAACTCTTTCATTGATCACATTTATCTTGTTTAATATTGTCCAAAATGTATCCCAGGGCAAGATTCATCCCGCAATCATTGCCATCTAGCTCTAGCCTCACTGGGCCACATGTTTTTGGGAGTACAGTAATCCCTCCTCAATCGCGGGGGTTGCGTTCCAGAACCCCTCACGATAGGTGAAAATCTGTGAAGTAGAAACCCTATGTTTGGTTATTTTTATATATTTTAAGCCCTTATAAACTCTCCCACACTGTTTATAAATATTCCCCGCACAGTTATACAGCATAAACCCCTTGCTTAATTTTTTCTTTACAGATGGCGAAATTTTGTTGATAAAGAGCTTTGTTTATTTGTGATATTTACCCCTAGGTATTTAAACTGATCTGCAATAATAAAAGGGAAGGTGTCCAATCTAATATTGTATGCTTGAGAATTCACTGGAAAGAACACACTTTTATTCAAATTAATTGAGACCAGAGATCTTTTGAAATTCTATAAGTGCTGTTAAGACTGCAGGCACAGTATTTTGTGGGTCTGATATATACAGTACCATATCATCTGCATATAGAGAAATTTTCTGTTTGAGTCCTTCTCTAATAATCCTCTTTTTCTGATGAGCATTTTAACAGTGAACTGCCAGTGGTTAAATAGTGATTGCAAATAGCAGTGGTGACTAGGGGCATCCTTGTCTGGTACCACATTCTAGTTTAAAGTAGTCTGAACAAATTTTGTTAATACAAACTGAGTCTTCTGGATTGGTATACAGTAGTTTGATCTATTCACAAATGTTCGGGCCAAACCCAAATTTCTCTAATGTAGTGAAAAGGTAGTTCCATTCAGTCATTTCAAATGCTTTTTCTGCATCCAACAATATCATCTCTGGGGTGTTGGACTTTGCAGGTGAATATATTACATTAATGAGGCGTCGGAGATTGGAAGCTAAGTGTCAGTCTTTAGTAAATATAGTTTGATCGTGTGATATTACCGAAGGCAGCACTTTCTCCATCCTTCTAGCTATGACTTTGGAGAGTATCTTAACATCATTATTCAGATAAGTGAAATTGGTCTGTATGATGCACATTGTAATAAGTCCTTATTTTGTTTAGGAATGACTGTGATTAATGCTTGGCATAAAGTTTGAGGCACAATTTGATTGTCTCTAGCTATTGAAAATGTTGCTAATAAGAGGGCTTATACAATTCGATAGGGTAACCATCAGGGCCTGCTGCTTTTCCCGCTCTGAAGTGACTTTATACCATCTAGTAATTCTGAAAGCACTAGAGGTTTATCCAGTTCCTCTGTACTAAAAGTATCTATTTGTGGTATCTGTAATGTATCCAGAAATGCATTAGATTGTGTGTTGTCTTCTTTGAACTCAGTAGAATATAAGGATTTATAGTAGTCTCTAAATGCGAGCATTATATTTTTATGGTCAATGATTTTTATCTCCGTTCGTGTTGGTGATTGCTGAGATTGCATTGCAAACTTCTTGCTTGTGGATTTGTTGAGCTAAGAGCTTATTAGCTTTCTCTCCGTTTTCATAGTAATGATGTCTTGATTTAAAAATGAGTTGTTCAGTTTCTTTGGTTGTTAAGAGGTTGAGCTCTGAATACAGAGTCTGTCTTTTCCTATGAAGAGCCTCACTTGGACACCTGGCATGTTCTTGGTCTATTCTAGTAATTTTGCTGGTTAGTTCTGATACCTTCTTGCTTTCTAATTTACTTCTGTGTGAAAGATATGAAATAATCTGCCCACTTAAGAAGGCCTTTATAGTTTCACAGAGTATTCCTGCAGAGACCTCCTGAGGATGTATTTGTCTCTAGGAAGAAACTGATTTGTTTTGATATACTGTAAATTCTGTACAGTTCTTGTCTCCTAATAGAAGTGGGTTAAGATGCAGTCTGTGAGATGAGTATGTGGGGCATAATGATTTTAGCTCCAAGATCAGAGGGGCATGGTTGGAAATAACAATAGCTTCATACTTGCAAGATTTAATCATAGGCAAGAAATTATTATCTATAAAAAAATAGTCAATTCTTGAGTAGCAATGATGCACTGGTGAGTAGAAGGAATAAGTTCTTGAGTTTGGGTTTAGAAATCTCCAGGGGTCTGATAGGTTGTGACCAGTTTACAAACTGTGTAATTGCCTTTGCAGTGTTAGATGTCACCCTCCCTGTGACAGGAGACCTATCTAAGAGTGGATTTAAAACACAATTAAAGTCCCCAGCCATTATAATTTTATGAGTTCACATTGAGAATAGATGCAAACACATTTTGCATGAATTCCCTATCATTGACATTGGGTGCATAAAAATTGATCAAAATCACTTTAAAGTAAAATAAAGTTACCCATGAGAATCCCTTCAGGATCAGATACTACATCTGATGCTACAAATGAGACTCTTCTGTATATAATAATTCCCACACCTCTAGTTTTCTTTGTAAAGCTGGAATGGCACATTTGGCCAGTCCAGTCTTTTTGCAGCTGGAACTGCTCCTTGCTTAATCAGTGGGTCTCCTGTAAAAATACTCTTTTACTGTTTAGACCTGTTAGGGGTGAGAATACTTTTTTTTCTCTTTAATTCGTGATTCAGGCCTTTAACATTCCAGCTCACAAAGTTAACTGTCCCATCATGGAGACATTGATTCTGAATTTTTGATGTCATTTTGTAGTCTTAACTGGAGTGAGACAGCTTTAACCTTAATTTCCAATTTTCCCACAAGTTATTTCCATACAGCCTATTGTTACATTGGAATTTATAATTATAAAAATTCAAAGGATAGATTAGATATTGCTTGCTCTCTTTTTCTCCCCCAACCCCCATTTTGCCTCCCCATGTGAGGCTGGACCCCACTTGACAAAATCCCAGTCCTCTGACATACCTAGAGACAGAGCATGTCCAAAACAAAACAAGCTCCCCAGTAGTGGCATTTGAGGATTAAAAAGTAGAAATTTCTTTTGCAAATTAAGTCTAAATACAGTGCACCACTTTTTCCACATTTAGTTATGTTACAGCCTTATTCCGAAATCAATTAAATTCATTTTTTTCCTCAGAATTCTACACACAACACCCCATATTGACAACGTGAAAAAAGTTTTACTTGAGATTTTTGCAAATTTATTAAAAATAAAAAATCTGTGAAATCACATGTACATAAGAATACACAGCCTTTGCTCAATACTTTGTCGATGCACCTTTGGCAGCAATTACAGTCTCAAGTCTTTTTGAATATGATGCCACAAGCTTGGCACACCTATCCTTGGCCAGTTTCGCTCATTCCTCTTTGCAGCACCTCTCAAGCTCCATCAGGTTGGATGGGAAGTGTCGGTGCACAACCATTTTAAGATCGCTCCAGAGATGTTCAATCAGATTCGTCTGGGCTCTGGCTGGGCCACTCAAGGACATTCACAGAGTTGTCCTGAAGCCACTCTTTTGATATCTTGGCTGTGTGCTTAGGGTCGTTGTCCTGCTGAAAGATGAACCGTCGGCCCAGTCTGAACTCAAAAACGCTCTGGAGCAGGTTTTCATCCAGGATATGTCTGTACATTGCTGCAGTCATCTTTCCCTTTATCCTGACTAGTCTCCCAGTTCCTGCCACTGGAAAACATCCCCACAGCATGATGCTGCCACCACCATGCTTCACTGTAGGGATGGTATTGGCCTGGTGATGAGCAGTGCCTGGTTTTCTCCAAACGTGACGCCTGGCATTCACACCAAGTAGATCAATCTTTGTCTCATCAGACCAGAGAATTTTGTTTCTCATGGTCTTGAGAGTCCTTCAGGTGCCTTTTGGCAAACTCCAGGTGGGCTGCCATATGCCTTTTACCAAGGAGTGGCTTCCGTGTGGCCACTCTACCATGCAGGACTGATTGGTGGATTGCTGCAGAGATGGTTGTCCTTCTGGAAGGTTCTCCTATCTCCACAGAGGACCTCTGGAGCTCAGACAGCGTGACCATCGGGTTCATTGTCTTCTCCCTGACTAAGGCCCTTCTCCCCCGATCGCTCACTTTAGATGGTCGGCCAGCTCTAGGAAGAGTTCTGGTGGTTTTGAACTTCTTCCACTTACAGATGATGGAGGCCACTGTGCTCATTGGGATCTTCAAAGCAGCAGAAATATTTCTGTAACCTTCCCCAGATTTGTGCCTCGAGACAATCCTGTCTCAGAGGTCTACGGACAGTTCCTTTGACTTTTTGTGCTCCGACATGAACTGTCAACTGTGGGACCTTATATAAACTGGTGTGTGCTTTTCCAAATCATGTCCAATCAACTGAATTTACCACAGGTGGACTCCAATTAAGCTGCAGAAACATCTCAAGGATGACCAGGGGAAACAGGATGCACCTGAGCTCAATTTTGAGCTTCATGGCAAAGGCTGTGAAATGCTTATGTACATGTGCTTTCTCAGTTTTTTTATTTTTAATAAATTTGCAAAAACCTCAAGTAAAGTTTTATCACGTTGTCATTATGGGATGTTGTGTGTAGAATTCTGAGGAAAAAAATGAGTTTAATCCATTTTGGAATAAGGCTGTAATATAACAATGTGGATAAAGTGATGCGCTGTGAATACTTTCCGGATGCACTGTATTATAAGCATAAAATATAACCTTCAACAGTCTTGAAATATTAAGAAGTAAACCCAGGGAATGGTGTTAAAGTGGCTTCTAAGGAAGTATTGTCAGCTCTGTCCTTTCTTGCACAGAGCATCAGTATTGGCAGTCCAGTCCAATTTATCATTCAGCTGCACTCCCAGGTGTTTATAAGTCTACCATCTCTGCACACAGTCACCTCTGATGATCATAGGGTTTATAAGGGGCCTGGGTCTCCTATAATCCACCACCAGCTCCTTGGTTTTGCTGGTGTTCAGTTGTAGGTGGTTTGAGTCGCACCATTTAACAAAGTTCTTGATTAGGTTCCTATACTCCTCCTCCTGCCTTCTCCTGATACAACCTACGATAGCAGTGTCGTCCGCAAACGTTTGCACGTGGCAGGACTCCAAGCTGTATTGGAAGTCCAATGAATATAGGCTGAACAGGACTGGAGAAAGCACAGTCCCCTGCGGCGCTCCTCTGCAGCTGACCACAATGTCAGACCTGCATTTCCCGAGGTGCACATACTGAGGTCTGTCTGTAAGATTGTCCACGATCCATGCCACCAGGTATGAATCTACTCCCATCTCTGTCAGCTTGTCCCTAAGGAGCAGAAGTTGGATGGTGTTGAAGGCGCTAGAGAAGTCCAGAAATATAATTCTTACAGCACCACTGCCTCTGTCCAAGTGGGAGAGGGATCAGTGTAACATATAGATGATGGCATCCTCCGCTCCCACCTTCTCCTGGTATGCGAACTGCTGCATTTCAAGGGCGTGGCGGACCTGTGGCTTCATGTGGTGAAGCAGCATTTGACGTTAGGGCGACAGGCCTGAAGTCATTCAGCTCACCAGGACGTGATACCTTTGGGACTAGGGTGATGCAAGCCTCGAGACTCTCCCCTGTTCCAGGCTGAGATTAAAGATGCACTGTAGAGGACTCCCCTGCTCTAACACACAGGCCTTCAACAATCGTGGCTATACTCCATCTGGACCTACTGCTTTGCTGGCACAAAGTCTCCTCAGCTCTATTCTTACCTGGGCTGCTGTAATTGTGGGTGGGGGGAAACTCTCTCCAATGCTGGTATCAGCAGAAGGATGGGTGGAGGATGCAGTACTCTTGAGGTGAGAGTGGGTTAGGGTGGTCAGACCTACTAAAAAAGTTGTTCATTATATTTGCTTTCTCCCTGTCTTTCGATGGAGGCACCCTGCTTCAAGCTGAAGCCAGTGATGATCTTCATCCAATCATACACTTCCTTCATGCTGTTATTCTGCAATAACAGAATGTTCTGCTTCCTTTGTGTAGTAGATGTAATATTTGTGTTGAATATCCATTTTCAGTTTGGCAGGATACAAGAGGCTGTATCTGATACCGGCTTTCCGGTGTTTAATGTTGTAAAAAGCTGCACTTTAGCAGCTGCTGAGGGTGAGAAATCAGGGAAAATATGAATATGGTTATTTTCAAATATAATCTCTTCTTTGTGTCTGAGAAGTGCCTTTACATTAAAGCTTAGATTGTAATCTCTTGAAGCAGACAATTGGAGTCCTAGGTTTAGAGGTATTTGATCCACATATGCGATAAGATGCCACTATCTCTGTATCTGATTCAAAGTCCTCTCCAGTTATTTTTGAGAATAGCTCAGCTACGACTTTCACTGGGTTTGGACCTTTACGATTCTCAGGTAGACCTTCGATTCTAATATTATTCCTTCTGCATCCATCTCCAGAGCTGCAAGTCTGTCTCTGAGTTTTTTGCATTCGGAATTCGCAGCTGTAGCTTTTCCATCGGCGGTAGATGCCAAATGTTCCGGTGTTTCAGTTTGAATCGTGAATGTCTGTCTGCTTAACGTCTTCTAGCTGATTGGCAAGTTCTCTCAGTTTTGACACATTTTCCTGAATATGTTAAATTTTTCCCAGCATACTTTTAAAGGCTGCATCAAAATGATTATATACGTTTTTCCACGTCTTTATATTCCTGCCACATCTCTTGCAGCTCTAGCTCCAGCTTCTCGTTTGTCTTGAGCAAGCCATTTATTTCTTTCTTCATATTTTTCTGAATGTCTTTATTGAGCTCATTTATTGCTGTGGCCGAGTACACTGTTGCGATCATTTCCTTCATTTCAGACAAATCGTTTCAGCTTTCGTGCTACGTGGGTGAAGTGGCAACCCCTGTTTTAGGCGATGCTTTCGGCTCGCGAGAATTAGATGAATGCGCGGACTGCAAGGCCGTCTGTAGTTTCAATTGATCTTCTGGAATCGGCAAGCTATCATGAACTGCATCACTTGCTCTTTCGCTCCCATTTTCGCTCCTGACTGGAGATGATGCAGTAGAGCGGGGTCCTGGGAAATTTCTGCTTTCGCCTGCCTGTTCCAGGTCAGTCTCTGCAAGGTCGTACCTTGCACTTGGGCTTGATGCCTGTGTAGACTTGGGTGTAGTTTTAGGTTTGTTTTCCGTTTATGACCCCCATTCTTGTTACTCATGTTTATATACTGTAGTAGAAACTCCTCGGGTTTGGTAAATACAAAGAGGACTATTTTCATTTATGTTAGGTAGAATGCCCAGAGGGGACTGGGCGGTCTTGTGGCCTGGAACCCATGCAGATTTTTTTTTTCTCCAGTTGTCTGGAATTTTTTTTTTTTTTCTGTCCACCCTGGCCATCGGACCTTACTCCTTTTCTATGTTAACTAATGTCTTATTTTTAATTTCTTATTTTGTCTTTTTCTTTTCTTCATTATGTAAAGCACTTTGAGCTACTTTTTGTATAAAGATGTGCTATATAAATAAATGTTGTTGTTTTAAATATAGGATACCTCGGGATAATAAGAAATAAGAGAAAAAATAAAGCCACTGCGACGGAGCTCTGCTTCAGACATCCATCTCCCGTAACAGACAAGATCAACTGTCTAAAAAGTTATTCTAACGGGAAGGTTAACATTTTAAAATGAATGGCATATCAAGATCTTTGTTGTCTGTTATCCCCTGAAGATGTATTACATTACCTTTTGTTTGATACATACTACTTTCAACAGTAATTCGTACGGAGGTGTTAAGGGTTGTAGATATTCTTCAGGATATTGGAAGTTGATGTTTTTATCTTCTGCACTATCACCACCATCTGTTTCAGCATAGTCTATTGATATGCATTTAACCAATTTGCCACGTACCCGATCAACATTTTTGCCATTAATTCATTTGAGTTCATCATTTCTCTGTGCTAGGACTACCCGTCTACTCATTTTTACTGTTTATAACCCTTCGTGATGAAATTCTTCAATAAGATTTGGACATATGTCGTCTTTAATTGGAAACTTAAAGTGAGGAAAATGTTAAAATTTATAAGAGCTGAGAGAGCAAGAACTGTTTCTGTCAAAAGCATTCTCACAAATGAGAGGTGATAGTACCATGTGCGTGATTCAATATGGTTGAGAGGAGGGCGTGACTTGAAAATATCTCATGGCCAAAGTCTTGACTCGAGGGACTTCCAGATCCAGAAAGTCTTGTCTTGTTGCAGGATTTTTTTTATATAATAGAGAAATATGATCTTCATTGTTTTATCATTATATTGAATGAACTTATTTTTTTTAACTATTGCATTTTGCACTCATGGAAGGTATTTCAATTAAAGCTTTCTAATCTTTGAGCCAGTCCCAGTGCTGCTTCTCTCCAAATTTACATATTGATAAGAGAATCCATATACAGTAATCCCTCGCTATATCGCGCTTTGACTTTCGCGGTTTCACACTCTCGCGGATTTTAAATGTAAGCACATCTAAATATGTATCACAGATTTTTCGCTGGTTCGCGGATTTCTGCAGACAGTGGGTCTTTTAATTTATGCTACACGCTTCCTCAGTTTGTTTGCCCTCTTGATTTAATTCAAGGGACGCTATTGGTGGATGGCTTAGAAGCTACCCAATCAGAGCATGTATTACATATTAACTAAAACTCCTCAATGCTATAAGATATGCATCCCGCGCGGAGCTTGATTGTTTGCTTGTCTCTGCCTCTCTCTCACCCTCTCTGACATTCTCTGCGCCTGACGGAGGGGCTGTGAGCAGAGGTGCTGTTTGCTTAAAAGATACTGACGCTCCTCTAAAAAAATGCTGCTTTATTGCGGTGCTCGGCATATTTAAAAGCACAAAAGCACATGTATTGATTTTTTGATTGTTGCTTTAATCTCGCTCTCTCTTTCTGACGTTCTCTGCGCCTGACGGAGGAGATGTGAGCAGAGGGGCTGTTTGCACAGAGGCTGTTTGCTTAGAAGATCCTGACGCTCCTCTAAAAATGCCGCGGCAAACTTAAAAGCACAAGTATTGATTTTTGATTGTTTGCTTTTCTTTGCGAGCGCTCTCTCTGTCTCTCCCTCTGAAATTCTCTGCTCCTGAAGAGAAGAAGATCTATTTGCATTCTTTTAATTGTGAGAAAGAACTGTCATCTCTGTCTTGTCATGGAGGACAGTTTAAACTTTTGACTAAAGGGTGTTATTTCATGTCTAGAGGGCTCTAATAATGTTAACAGTGTGGGAGAGTTTATAAGGGCTTAAAATATATAAAAATAACTACACAAACATATGGTTTCTACTTCGCAGATTTTCGTCTATCGCGGGGGGTTCTGGAACGCAACCCCCGCGATCGAGGAGGGATTACTGTAATCTAGTACTATTCTGACTCTGTATCTGTTTATCAGTAACTTGCACGGACCTGAGACATGAAACTTATCACATAATTTTTGTAATTTGTATTTAAGAAGTGTAATCAACAGCTATAATTTAGTCATCTCCTTTTATATACTGAGTGACACCACATTTGTCAAAGAAAGGAATCCTCATCCTGAAATGGCTTCATGAGTTTGACTTTGACATATATATGTGCCAAATGTATGCTCTATTTTCTTTTTAGCAGCTGAAAAGCACCACTATAAATCAATACTAAAAATAAATGTTAAAACCTTATAGCAATGACACATTAATCAGAGAATAAAGATGTTATTTTGTATATTTTCATTTAGACAAACTTAAGTGTTACTAACGCTGTTTTTAATTAGATTTGTCAGCAAATCAGTATCAGGTTTGTCACATTTGCTGTTGTGAGATTCATGTTTGCATCTGTACTGTATATGATGGGGATTTTAACTAAGAGTTAACCTACTGAAGAGTAATCTTTGATAGAGAAATTTCAAAAGTTGCAAACTGCTAATGCTTCAATTTTCAAGTAAGTACTTCCTGTTTACATTTTTTTACTTTTGTGAAATCAAACTCATCAACTGACTACTTTTTATTAATTTTTAGACTAGGCCACAAATGGCCACATGGTTTGCATTCTGCTTGAACTTGGCGCCCTATGAATTTTTGTTTGATTCTGCCCCCTGTAAATAAGGCATGGAAAGAATTTGATCAGGTGTGACTCCATCCTTTAATTTTTTTATATTTCAGCAAAGTGCATTTGCCTTAAAGCTGTTACCAGCATATTGCTTCTAGTATCATAGAAACCACAACTCTGCCCATGCATGAGATTGGGTACATTTTTATTAGCTGAGTGGATTGGAGGAAAATAGATGGTGAAATGTCATGGCCACACTTTTTCCCAACAAATGTAGCCAGCCATTACCAGTGCAGTATTTCTCCAAACCACCAGCTCTTAAGGAACTTGGTGCCAGAATGCAGTAGTGGCTGAAGAGAAAAACTTGCGTAGAAACAGTTTTGCTAATACTATAGAGAATCACATTTGTACATTTGACTCAGGAAGGGTATTTAAGGTATTTCTCTGGCTGTTCTTATCAGTAGTGAAGATATCATCACGATCATGATTGCAGATATGATAAAGTAAAAGGAAACACTTTGAGGAGATAACATTTAAACTGTTTGGAATATGTTCCTTTTAGGAAACAATCGAAAAACAGTACTTTCACCATCTCAAGTTTTGTTTTTCATTTCAACTTGTTTTTTTATGTTGCATGTAGTCACACTGAAATAAATTAAGTTGTTAAAAGAAAAGAAACATCAAAATATTGACTAAAACATTTATCCCTACATATAGTGTTTGTTTGTTACATTACACAATGCTTTTTATTTTTTGTGTGGTTACTTATCTAATTTTGTTACTTATTCTTTAGGAGTACTGCAGTTTAGTGGTCTGGAATTACTATAGGTTTTCTTTTCATTATTAGCTAAATATATCCTTGGGTGGATAATGATGAGTTAGGCAGGACAATATTCATGGAAAAGAGAAATCAGTGATATAAGAATGATTTTACATGGCTGAATGAAAGTACCCAACAAGCCATAATTAAGGGTTAGTCTTGATTAAGGCACTGTGGTAGAACAAAAACTTTGGCCATAGTGGCTGTTCAGGATCTAACCTGAGTGCTCCTTTGTAAAGTAACAACTTTTACTTGAGTGCTGTTCATTCCTGCTCCTCGTTTGTTTGTTGTGATTGCTTCCTTTCTCTCACTGAATACTTTAAACTCAGTCTCTCTTCAGTTGAAAATGTATTAGTCCCTATGAATGTCTTTTAAATTCACTTCTGTGTCAGCCACTAATGTCCAATAAATTTACACCGGCTATTACAGACCCAAATAAATTAAAGTTTTTATTCTATAATAATAATAATAGCTGCTCACTACTCAAAACAACTAATGTATGAAGGACACAGGAATGAACCCACAACCTCTTGACTTGGAAACAGCAGTTCTTAACTCTGCAACAGCCAAGCAGACGTATATATGAGTGTTTGTGTATCATACCCATACACACTATACACTTCACGTCAGCATTTTACCGATTAGTCGAACATGAAAAAAATTTCTGTACTAGCTATGTCTTCAACATTTCTTTTCTCGCATTTCCTGTCATCCATCATTTACACAGATCTTTGTAGACACGGAACACACATGAAATGTATGTGTTCCAAATAACGATGTATTTTTTACCCTATACAATTCAAGGGAACTCACACCCAGATAAGCAGACTATACTACTAAAGCTGCGTGAGATGGGATAGTGGGCTGTCTGCTGCCAGTCCTGATCAATACACTTGCATAACAAAAGATACTGATGAGGAGGTGCTAGGGAATTTAAGGTGGCACGGTATTACAAGTTTTTTCATAGGCTTCAGGGATTCTAGTGTTTACACTTTTT
This sequence comes from Polypterus senegalus, assembly GCF_016835505.1. Classification (NCBI taxonomy): domain Eukaryota; kingdom Metazoa; phylum Chordata; class Cladistia; order Polypteriformes; family Polypteridae; genus Polypterus; species Polypterus senegalus. Next base: position 160,948,084 of record NC_053155.1, read on the forward strand.
TATTTATTTATATAAATAAATAAATACAACATATATACAACATTCAGAAGTTTACAGATCCTTGTGCCTGTGTTTTTGTATTTAAACTGATATGTTTCCTCTTTCTCTAAATCTGTATGTGGTTTGGGCCCTTTAAATTGAACATAGACTTCTTAAAATGTACATATCCTATTCATCATTGTTTTTCTTTTGTACAGGAAACCACACTGCACAGGAAGTCCAATACTTTTCATTTCCCTACCAACCACACTTTCCTGTTTTCTGCAGATCAGACTAAGCATATGCATGTCCAACACACCATGAAGGTCATTCTAGTGTTATGCCTCGTTAGCCTGTGCTGTCTGCTGAAAGTGTCCACTGAAGTCCTCCACTTGAACAAGTGAGTACGTTAGAAATGTGTTTGCTATCACGTCATCAGATTTATTTGCACATTCTCTGCTAATTGTGCGTGTAACACAATTGTCAGAGATGTCTGTCACAGCAGGACTGCATGTAGGATTTTTTAGGATTACACTGCAGGGCAGCCTCTAGTTATGTATGTGTTATGTATTTATCATAGTATATTACTTACAAAGATCAGTTCAACCTCTAGCAAAGCCTATTCTGAAACATTGAAACAGACTGTCCATTGTTGACTGAGAATGTGAATGTTTGAGTAATCCGAAATCTGCCAGTTCGGTCTATCTAAACTCCCATCTCTGTCTACTCTCTACCAGTTGATGTTTCAAACACCAAGGGTTAAAGTGTAAACTTTACAGGCAACCATAATGACTAGCAACATATCTTGTTCCATTATTGTACAGACCCTCTGTCTCATTTCCACTGACTACAGGTCATCTATTCTCTTTGTTTCCAATCTATAAGTGCTACTACAGTCCAACCTTGCAGGCAGCATGCTTGTATTGTATGTGTAATGCCTTTTAAATGTGCTGCTTTTGGTTTTAGTTCAATATTATAGTTTGCTACAAACATTGTCGCTTATCTTATCAAGCTGCCCATAAAACCGAGGTATGTTACACACAATTTTCACTGGAGACTTCTGTTCTCCTTAATGTAAAATTACCTGACATGATATATTTTAAATCTTTTATTTAAATTTAATTTCCATCAAAAGTTTAAATTATTTGTAAAATTTGAGTTAGTTGGTTTAAATGCTTAATACAAGTTAATTAGCTATCTCTTATTTAACACCTCATTACTTAGACTCAGTCTTGTTGGTAACAGGAGAGGCTCTGCCCAGTGGCTACAAAGCAATCCGAAATCATCGCCCCTCCATCACCGAGCTTGACAGTTGGTGTATGAGGTATTTGTGCTGATGTGCTCAGTTTGGCTTTTGCCATATGTGGTGCTCTGCATTATGGCCATGCTTTTTGACTTTGGTCTCTTTTGTCCAAAAGGCATTGTTCCAGAGGTGGTCTAGTTTGTTCAGATGCCAATTTGCACATCTAAGTTGTGCTGACATGTTCTTTTAGAGAGAAGAGGCTTTCTCCTGGCAACCTTTCTAAACAAGCCATTCTTCTTCAGTCTTTTTCTAATTCTACTGTTAACTTCAACATGCTAAGTGAAGCATGTAGAGTCTGAGATTTACCTCTTGGGTTTTTTGCCATTTCTATGAGCATTGCATGGTCTTACCTTGGGATGAATTTGCTGAGATGTCCACTCCTGGGATGATTGTCAACTGTATTGAAAGTTTCCCGTTGTGAATAATCTTTCTTGCTGTAGAAAGATGGGCTTCAAATTATTTGGAAATAGCCATATAAACCTTCCCGGATGGATGGGCAAAAACAGTTGCTTCTCTGAGATCATTGCTGATGTCTTTCCTCCTTGGCATTTGGTTAACACTCACCTCAGTGATCCAGACCAGGAAACTGCCAAAACGTCTGTTTTGTGTACTTAACTTTTCACACACTGCTTCTGCATTTTGGCTCAGGTTTTGTTAAATAAATGACATTATGTAATATGTCATGTAGTGTTTCTCTGAGGTTTTATTTACCTGATTTTAAGAGAGTCTACGGACTAGATGATTTATGTCCTGATAGGTAAAACCTTAGAGTTGGAAGAGGGTGTACTTTTTCACATGACTGTAGATGAATAATAGTTTTCTTAAATTTAAACCAAGTAAAGTCAGTTACTAATGGCTGCATCAAAAGTTGAGGATATTAGGGCAAATCTTGATCATTTTGCCCACTAGAATAAGCAGTTAGTTAGGAAACTAGGTGTTATCAATAGATTCACAATTAGATTTTAAGTCACATTTTTATCATGTTAAGAAGTCATGCTGTTTATAAAATGAGTTGTAACTTTTATGTCTGTGCAAGATGTTGAAAAATTAATACATGATTTTGGTTTTAGCCGACTAGATCATTGTTAATAATGCTAAGAATAAAATTCTTGCAGCTTATTTAGAATGCTACAGCAAGAATTTTAACCAATAAAATAAAACAAATTTCACCAATATTTACATCCCTATATTGTCTGCCTGTTTTTTAGGATTGAGCTTAAAGTTGTGTTCGTCATCTATAAGGCTATGAACAATCTTGCACCTCTCCTCATACAGCATATCCCTAATAGTAATATCAGATCTTAAAACTCATGCTTTTCTCAATATTTCTAGAGTGACACATAAAAGACACGGTGACTTGGCCTTTATGCCCCAAAAATCGGAAATGTTTCCAACAGAGATATGTTGTGCTAGTATAGTCGAAACTTAATTTTTTAAATTTTGTCCCTTTACAGGTACTATCTTCTAATTGTACAGTTGCATATTTCTGTTCTTTGCACTGATATATAATGTTTGTCTTCATAGAGTACCACTTTTGTCCTTATTATTCATATTTTTAAATTACCAGGTACCAATCTACTTTTGAGATTTTTTTCCATCTTTTGTAAGGCACTTAAGTATAGCACATCCTTTAAACAAAAATGTGCAAAAATGTTTTAATTCCTGTTAAACATTTTCAATGCATGTTCTGATATGTAAAATGGAGTTCTGAGCATCAGCAGAGCAGGACTTGTTTGCAGCCAAGGGCTATCTCTGTGTGTGTGTGCGTGTGTGTGTGTGTGTGTAGTAAAAAAATAAGATATTGTGGGTTCGATGATGGGTGGATAGAAGATGTTAAACATGTAAAGATTTGGGGACCCAGAAGGGATTCCCCATTTAATTCTAGTGAAAAGGAAAAAATATTGCACAAATGAAAAAAATCACAAGTAATGGTCTCCTTGTCTAATTCTTGGAATTGGCTCCTTTTATTGGGTTGTCAGAAGAGCTGAGTATATAAGTATCCTCCATTGTCTTTGTGTACTTCATTCTTCACTCTGTATATATGTATATACAATAGTGTACAAAGATCTTGGGCACATGTATAATGAAGATGCTTTCAAAAATAAGTTTCTAAGTGTTAAATTACCATAAAGAGCAGTAAACGGTTTAAAAAAAAAAAAATCAATATTTGCTATGCCCATCCTTTCCCCTAAAACAGCATCAGTTCTCTTTGGTACATTATCACCGAGTTTTAGAAGATGCTTGGTTTGCACCAAGAACCATGGAAAATATGCCGCAGTTATCCAGCAGATTTTTGCTGCTGAATGATGATTTAACATTTAAGTCACATTGCATCCCAATGCAACATGAAGAGGCATTTCACTTACTGTCCTCCTCAGATATGAAGAGCAGTGTTGAAATTAAAATAAACAAAGGATGTACTTTAAATGCAACCAAGACATAAATTGGAAAAGAGATCTTTTGTTTTAATAGAATATCATTAATCCCAGATTTTAATGTTTCATGTTTTAAGTTTCAATGGAGATATAATATCAACTACTTGAAGTTTTTAATTAATCGTGTTAAACTTTTGCAAGTCTTTAAGGTTTTTAGTTGCTGTAAACCAGTGTTTCCCAAACTCGGTCCTGGGGAACCCCTGTGGCTGCAGGTTTTTCCCCTTTCATTTTATCTTATTAATGACAATTTAAAATGAGCAGATCAGACACACCCAGAAAAACAACACTGAATAATCAAAGGTGGCAACTACTTTAGAGCCAGACCCACTAATTTGTAAATAATGGATTAATTAAACAATTAGAACACCTCACAAAGTAGAATGAAAATCAAGATGAAAATATTGTTAAAAAGAAAAATACATTATTCCTATATACAGTAACTGCTTGGTACATTTTTAAAATTTTTTTTTTTTTTTTTTCCAAACTTAGTTTTCTAATTTCTATATTGTTCCCTAAACACAGAACTTGGGGAAATATCAGTTCACTTAATTAGCCCAGGAATTTAGTTAAAAACAGAAGCTGGTTGGGACAAAAACCTGCAGCCACAGGGGTTCCCCAGGACCGATTTTGGGAAACACTGCTGTAAACACAAGTTCTTACTCATTATTTAAATGGATAAATATTCATAAACTATGAATTTGTTTGTCTTCACAGGTTGTCCCTGTCCCCTGTTGATGAGGAGCCACGTTCCACGTGTTTACTTCTTTTTTCCCCGAATGCAGTAAAGTATATGCAATCTCTAGAAAAATATCCCTTTCGTACCATAGATTGAGGTTGGGTAATCCAAGTTCTTGAGGAATGTAGTGATTGAAGGCTATTTCCTGAACCAGTTTCTTAATTAGAATTAATTTTATTGCTGTTTAAAATCTTAATTTACATAGCCTCTAAACTTTTTGTAATGAACATTAAGAGCTGCATAAACACTAGGAGAGATTTGGTATTCATTCTCGGGCATTTCTTTCGAATTTAAACTTCTTTCTAATGAGTGTGGAGGAATTTAAAAATTCTGAATATCTGGTAACAGTAAACATTAATCATAGTAATGAAGCATTTGTACCATCTTCCTTTGAATTTAAAAATGTTTGAAGATTGTATATGTATAGTGTATAATTGAATGGATTTGTGAATAAAGAACATGCACAATACACATACAGTGGAATTAGTAATAAATCAGACTGTTCTATAACAACTTAAAACAAACTCTGACAAAGCTACTACTAAACTCGTATTCTTCTGTTATTAAGGTTGTCAGAAGTAAAATTGTTACATGATGGGACAGAGGCTGTCAGTAAACATTGATCGTTAAGACAAATTTCAGAGTAGTTATAATTTCCAGTTTTTTCACAAGGGCAAAGTGTAATAACTTTCCAACCATTTCTCCAATTGTGCATAGTTAATGACTTTTCTCTGTAAATGCAAGTATTCAGACTATAAATTCTCATTACTGCCTTATACAGTCATCTGTAAGAATTTGCACAATTTGTTTATAATCTTATTCGTTAGATTGTCAGTGAGAAGTCAAGCAAATTGACACCTGTTATTGTCAGGAAAGATTAGCTAGATTAAAGATTGACATTTAATTACTGAAAATTACAATGTAAATGTTGATATCAAATTTAAATATTTTCAACCTAAACTCAGTAAACATTATAGCTCATAAGTAACGTGATTAGCCACTTCGTCTTTGTCCTATCTTTTAATTTATCATAGGCCTAATTATGCCAATCTATGATTTCACAGTCACATAAATATATTGTATATATAAAATTGTCCCTATCTATTGAATTGTGGAAATATTTCTTCTTCTGTTTCAATGGACTTAACTGCTATGTATTTTTATTTATTTATTTATTTTTTTTTTTTTTCGATTCAATTTTTAGTAATGTGTTTTCAGGTATTTATACAGTGAAAGTCATTATTTTAAAAATTCACTAATCCTTGAAGTAATGTAGCAGCACATAATGGTTTGTGGGTTATATGGTGATGCAGGCCATATTGTGCTGCGGCATAAATGCAAGGACTTTTGCATTTCACTTTAATGCAGCCAATAATTTTAAGACGTAACAAGTAGTTAATCAAGTTAATATGTCTGCTTTGCTTTAGCAGCACGTAAATATTGGAGTTAAGTTACTATACATTTCTCCAGTATTGACAGTGCTGCTGAAGTAAGACTGACAATATTCATCCTATTGAAGCTGGCAGTAAATGTGTGTCGCTGATGAACAACAATTAGATTTTTCATATCTGCTTAGTATACACTTTGTTTAACATGCAGTTATTTCTGAAGCCTTAATAAATTACTTTTTGAAAAAGTCATTTGTTTGTCTGTTTGTGTAAAACATTTTTGTTTTGCTTGTGTTGGTACATCTAGCTGTAAGGCAGAGGCATATAAAACTGGTAGCATATTGCAAGACCTCTAGTTAGATGGGATGTCAAACTTCACAACAGTTGCTGGTAGGGATGTCACAATACCGGAATTTTTTTTTTTTTTTATTCAATACTAATACCAGTGAAATTTTACAGAACAAAAATACTTCTACTCCATGACAAAAACAGAAATCCCTATTAAGTGCTTTTTATTAAAAATACCACCTTCATATGCCTTTCTGTACTATAATGTAATATACTTGTATATACACACATACAATAGCAGCTTTAAAATGGTGGTATATCTAGTATCTGCTCATCTTTCATGTTTGTATAGTAGTTTTGGCATACTTATTACAATCAGATTGAATGTCAGCCTCAGTCTCATTATCAGGACTGTGTAGAACATTTTATTTAAAAACAATCTTCTTATTAAGCCTCTACAAGTATGTGGCACTAAAAGTTATACAGTTGCAAATGTTATCTGACCCGGGGGTGTCGGGGTGATTTTGAATAAGTGCAATTCCTGAAATCGTATGCCAAAATTTTTCTTCCACAGACCCAAACCATTTGGTGGCATGAGTGTTTTTTTTGGTGAGACATATAGCCTATTTTAATGCAGTGCTGTATATCATCATCACTGTGAGACATTTTTATATGTAGTTTTTACTCACAATTTTGTCACCTCTTGTTGTTCGTTCTATATTAATGCATGTAGATAGTCACAAGTGCAGCACCAAATTTCACACAGTATTACTGGTACTAAATATATATATATATATATATATATATATATATATATATATATATATATATATATATATATATATATATATATATATATATATATATATATATATATATATATATATATATATATATATATATATATATATATATATATATATATATATATATATATATATAATATATATATATATATATATATATATATATATATATATATTATATAATATAATATAAAGCTAGTACCTATATGTTTTTGGAATTTTGGCATTCATTTATTACCAAAGTATTGGTTCCTGATTCATCTCTAGTTTCAGGATATTGTCGCCTTGATGTTGTTGGATAACACAACCAGGGATAGTATCATTTGCTAACTCCTACATCTCCATACAGAACTATCAGTGCTATCGCACATTTTCAAGGAATTGTGTTCTTGCCACATTCTGGCAGCCAATCTCCATGCTACATGCCCAGCACCACTGCCTTTGTGTTCTTTCCAAGTGTGGAGAGATCGGCTGCAATTCTGTTATGATACGACATACACAAGCCAGACTAGCATCTCTTCTGTTTGCATTGACCAAAACACCCACATTCATTCATTCCTCACAGCTGAATTATATACCTTGTACTTCCAGGTGTGTACTCATTGATTAAATCTCACAGACACAAGACTTTATGACTTAAGACATAAACTTGTTTGATTTTGCCAGTATATGTCACAGGTCTGTCTGACTGAGTTGCTGGAGGATATCGAACTGCATAACGTGTGTCTCTGTCTCTCTTGCACTGACTTGCTTCCTCGCTCCCTGTAACCTCTGTCCTCTCTTCCTTTCTCTCTTTTTTCCCAATCTTTTTTTTTCCCTGACCTCTCTCCCAACCGACTCGCACTTCTTTTATACAGCGAGGGGCCATAGCAGCTGCAGCACATTAGCCACGGGAACAGTCACGGATGTGGGCAGTCCCTTACCTGTGAACTAAGTGAGAAACGCCCACACCGCCGATCGCCATGTGGCTTGCTACGACTACTACGCCCCCTCACGAAGCCACCTTGAGTGCGGTGATTATTTAAAAAGAAACGGCCTTTGCTCAGTGAGCTGTGGACCCATAACACCACATGGGGTCTTAGAACAATCTACACAAGATCAGGCCCTTTAGCCAAACAAAGCTCACCAAGTCCTGTCCACTTAATTCTTTAAAAAAAAAAAAAAAACTTTTTAAAGTCCTAAGATTAGGTAAAACTCTTAATCATGCTGTAACATTAAAAAATGTGAATAAATATACTTAAACTTGCAGACTCTTTAATCTACACACTGCTGAATAAACATTGCTTACTCAATGTTCCCAGTGTACTTTTCTAGCTTAAGAGATTTGTTCCAGCTAATAAGACACCACGTTTCAAAGCCTTTCCTGTATGGACCTCGCGGTTCAGAAACGGTTTCATCCCAAGAACTCTAAACGCACTCAATCAATTGCTCCTTGTAGAACTGTTTGTACTTATAAGTACAATTACTCCACTGTATGCTTGCACTACAGTTATAATACTGCACAACCTGCGCCACTTTATAAAGTGTGTACAGTATTTACATATGATGCCGATATCATGTTTAAGATGAAATGCTGCAAAATATGTTGTTTATATTATACAGATAAAACTTTAACTTCATTTAAATAATCTATATTGTTAATAATTAAACATGTGAGGACACGGTGCCGCAGCGCTAGCAAGTTCACAGATTGTTCCTACCTCGCGCTGAATATTTACTGATGCTGGCGCTTTTGAAAAGAGACAGTACTGCTACAATAAATTTTTTCATCGAAGGTCGCGCATGACACAGCAGCACCTTGTGTGAGACGTGAACAATTACTACGCCACCGTGTTCTCATGTTTACAGTTTTTCTCAAATGCTAAAACACATTTCACAAACGTTTGCTCCATGTTCCCCAATGTCTAAACACAACAGCCAATGCATATTTTTAGAAACTTTACAGTAACAGATCTTCTTAGATCTCTGCAGATTATTAGGCATTTAGATTTGTGAGTTTCATATGAAGAGTATAAATCTATAGAAAATTCTGCATGTACACTACTGTAATACAACTCAATGCAAAAACAGAATCTATTGCACACAACAGTACTCTTGAAAACATGATCAGGGTGTGAAGTTTTTTTATTTACTTTATTCACACCACACACACACCACAATCACTGTGCGGCATCATGTCGCTGAGCTGCATCGGGCCACATCACCTCATCCACATCGCAGGCTATATTGTCTCTTGCCAGGCACCACGGTAAAAAATGCCCTGGAATGGCGAATCCATCCTTGGAAGGCCTCCACTGGAACACAGGCCAGCTCCATTGCCCTTAAGAGGTTCTCTCTAGTGTATGGTTGTCTGTGATAAACCTTCCATCTCCACGATGAGAAGAACTCCTCTATAGGGTTCAGGAAAGGGGAGTAGGGTGGCGGACAGACGTTTAAAAAGTGGTTACTGTTGGTGGTGAACCACTCTCTGATTTGGTTTGTTCTGTAGAAGCAGACATTGTCCCAAATGATCACGTAAATGTGATGTGTGGGCCCAGGATGGAGGTGTTGGTGGTCCAGGAGGATGTCTTTTAGCTCCTCTAGGAAGGTGAGGAGACGTTGGGTGTTGTAAGACCCAAGGACAGCATGCCGGTGGACAAGCCCCTCCTAACCCATGGCCGAACAAAGAGTAATATTACCCCCTTGGCCAATGATGTTACGGCCTCTTTGCCTTCGTTTCTGCAGGTTGAAGCCAGCCTCATCCAGGAAGAGGTAGGTACTCATGAGGTCTGGCCATCGCGTCCAACTGTAATATCCTCTGTGAAAATGTGAAAGTGCACAGGTGTTCAGAACAACAGTCAGTCAGGTAGCACAGTATTGTCCAGAAATAGTGTAGGCCATTGAGCAACACAGTATGTCCACTAACTGTACTGTGAATATGGATGTATACTTACTTGCACATACTCGTAACGTAGGTCTTTGTGTCGCGCAGAGTTGCACTCAAAAGGAACCCTATAGACCTGTTTCATCCGCATCTTTTGGAGCCGGAGAACTCGGTCTATTGTGGCCAAGCTGACATCATCAATGCTCTCAAAGTTGACATTATCGGCAATGACTTTGTCTCTGATCTCCCGGAGTCTGATGAGGTTGTTCTCACGAACCATATCCACAATGAGGATTTCTTGTGCCGCTGTAAATATGGCAACCCTCCCACCTCTATGTGGCATTCTTTCAACTCTAAAGAAAGAAACGTGTTGTCATATGTTTTACAATAACAACTGATTTGAAACCAATAGACTACTTTCACAGGCTAGTAAAACTGTATTTTGACAAAGAAAGCAATAGAGTACAATACCTGTTGTGTTGTCTGAATGCCCTGATAATGGTGGCCACAGTGAACCTACTCAGGTTTGGACGGACTCTTAGTCCTGCTTCAGCCATTGTCATGCCATGGACAATGACATGGTCAATGACTGTTGCTCGCATCTTGTCCGTAATGATGGTGCAAGGTTGTCTTGCTCTCCCTCCTGGACCTTCTCCTCTCCCTTGTTGGCCTCTTCCTCATTGGCCTGCTCCTCTTCCTCCTCTGATTTGAATCTTATCTTTACGTCCCATGCTTCGATAATTATAATGACTTCAGCTTCTGTCAATAGAAAAAAAGAAAGCACCATTAAGAAAGATCAGAGAGTCATTCTTGTCAGAATAAATATCAGAGTGTGGGTTTAATTGAATTGAGCTTTGAAAATGTTATTCTGGAGTTGTTGATAGGAAGCCCTAAACTAGCCTCTACCTAAAATCCTGAAACTTGACCTGATTGAGCTTGGATAGTACTGCGAACTGTGCTGAAACCAGTCAATCTGTTTTCCTTCCAGAGTAGCTGGTTATGGAGATACATTCACACATATTTTTGCAGTTTTCCAATGCTTTGCATGGTTGCAATGGGCTTAAGTTGACAAAAAGTCTCTGAGTATTGTGTGATAGTCATTTTTAAGTTTTGTGGGTTGTTTTTTGGGAAATAGTATCTCACCATAGTAAACTATCCAGAAAAACTGGAGTCATTAGCCAAATTAATTTGCAGACATTATCTTTCATGCAGCACAACCAGCACCTATACATTTTTGTGGAATTAATAATTATCATAGACCATAATTTGTTCCCTTATCGGATATTTAACAACAACCTAACATTTAATGAGGCACTTGATTATAAATAGTCATATGAAAAAGTTTGGGAACCCCTCTTAATTCTTTCTGAGCTTTTAAAGTAGCAACTTCCTTTTAATATATGACATGCCTTATGGAAACACTAGTATTTCAGCAGTGACATTAAGTTTATTAGATTAAAAGAAAATATGCATCATAACAAAATTAGACAGGTGCATAAATTTGGGCACCCCAACAGAGATATTACATCAACACTTAGTTGAGCCTCCTTTTGCAAATATAAAAGCCTCTAGATGCCTCCTATAGCCTTTGAATGTCAGGATTCTGGATGGAGGTATTTTTGACCATTCTTCCATACAGAATCTCTCCCGTTCAGTTAAATTTGATTTCTGCCAAGCATGGGCAGCCTGCTTCAAATCATCTCATAGATTTTCGATGATATTCAAGTCAGGGGACTGTGGCGGCCATTCCAGAACATTGTACTTGTCGTGTTTTGGGTCATTGTCTTGCTGGAATATCCAGCCCCTGTGTAACTTCAACTTTGTGACTGATGCTTGAACATTATCCTGTAGAATTTGTTATTGGGTTGAATTCTTCCGTCCCTCGAATTTAATAAGGGCCCCAGTCCCTGAACTAGCCACACAGCCCCACAGCATGACTGAACCTCCACCAAATTTGACAGTAGGTAGCAGGTGCTTTTCTTGGAATGTGGTGTTCCTCTTCTGCCTAGCGAAGCGCTTTTTGTTATGACCAAATAACTCCATTTTTGTCTCATCAGTCCAAAGCACTTTCTTCCAAAATTAATCTGGCTTGTCTAAATCAGCATTTGCATACAACAAGCAAATCTGTTTGTGGTGCGAGTGCAGAAAGGGTTTCTTTCTTATCACCGTTCCATACAGATATTTTTGTGCAAATTGTAGAACGATGTACAGATACACCATCTTGGCTTGCCAGACCTGGGTTTAACGGCAACTGTGCCTGTGGCTTTCCATTTCCTGATTTACATTTCTTACAGTTGAAACTAACAGTTTAAACCTCTGAGAGAGCTTTTTGTAGCCTTCCCCTAAACTATGATACTGAACAATCTTTGTTTACAGATCTTTTGAGAGTTGCTTTGAGGATCCCATGCTGCCACTCTTCAGAGGAGAGTCAAAGGTAAGCATAACTTACAATTGACCACCTTAAATCCTTTTTCTCATGATTGGACACACTTGTCTATGAAGTTCAAGGCTTAATAAGTTAATCCAACCAATTTAGTGTTGCAAGTAATCAGTATTGAGCAGTTGCATGCATTCAAATCAGCAAAATTACAAGGGTACCCAAATTTTTTGCACAGCCAGTTTTTCACATTTGATTTAATTTCATACAACTAAATACTGCTTCACTAAAAATCTTGTTCAGAAAACACCCCAGTACTCAGATGTTCCTAGGAAATGAAAGACATACCACTGTTGTCTTTTTTTGTTGAAATTAGAGTAAATTATTATGCAGGCTGAGAACTTTTTCATATGACTGTATGTACAGTACATCTGATATAAGTAACTTGAACATATTTGACCATTTAAGTTGAAAAGAAATGGTCCTAAAATTTTTTTTTTTTTTTTAAGCAGAAAACTGCTTCATTTTGGTCATTTTTGACCCCAGAACTGAACTTTGGGAATGCCAGTATCTTGTAACAGAAGTGAACAGGATACAGGTTTCAATGGTGGTGGTGCAGTTGGAAAGGTTTCTCTAATAACCAGTTGGAATTAACACAGGACTAATTAAGGAAAAGCTAAAGTTGTTTGCCATTAAGACACTGAAGGAATTGCTGCTGAAAACTGCGCTTTGCAGCCATATGTGAATAATAAATTAAAGTTCTATCATTTCAAGCAGTAATAGCAATCGTACACATTAGTAAATTCTTGGCAATATTTCTACTTCCATTTAATGGCATCTTGATAAAAAGGATATCAATTTCTATGAAAAACATGAATATTTCTGGGTGACCCCAACTTTTTGACCTGTACTGTACATTGGCATAAGTTACAAAGTGACAGCCCTGATCATAAGGTAAAAAGTTTGAGGTTACAATAGTACCTGAGGCCAGATGGTGTGTGAATGTGTTAGGTGTTGCCCAATCTGAGTCTTTATGAGCACAAACATGACATAGGATCAAAATCACACATTTCTTGGATGGATGTTCAGCCATATTTTAAAGACAGGGGCACAGAAGTGACTTCAAAATGATAATAAAACACCTCCAAGTCTCTTAAAATGTGAATTCTTACTTCATAGCAGTAGAGTAACATTAATGAATTGTACAATGTGGCATACCTCAGTTTTTCCATCTGGTACTGATACATTTAATAGGTTGAGGTACTTTGAACTTAGTCAATGTATTTTTCTTGGATGATGTCTGTACTGAGTTGGGAGGATGTGGTCATCCATCCCTAGTTTTGTTTAATGTGCTATTTTTGCTAGTTATATTTTATAATAACCAATACTCACTGTTTTCAGTTAAACCTGAATCCTAAAGAGCAATATGGAAAGCTCTAATCAATTTTATATTTTTTGTTTCTCTATGCACAAGCTTGACATGTTGGGAATCTAATGTAAAATAACACAAACCGTATGTTGTTGGGGTTTTTTTTGTTTATATTTAAATAAATATGATGAGAGCCTGTCCCTGCAAGTTTTCTTCCTTCTTCTAGATGTTCCTGGGATAGGATACATCCTTGGAATGAAACAGTGGATGGATCATTATTGTTGTCTCTTCCCGTACAGATTTACAAGGCTGACTCTCATAATAACAAAGCCATCTTTTGATTTATACTTTTCCTGTATTTTTTACTTTCATTATAAAGTGTGTAAGACCTTTACTATGCTCTGGATTCCTGTGTGAATGGCTCTTAATATATCTTATTTTTAACAAAGTCAGAACAATGATTCTAAACAGTCTAATTTAAACAGATTTTTCCCAGGTGTGTTTCTTCTGGTTTGTGTGTTTGACTGAGATATCCAGCCTACCATTTTAAAAGAGGAAAACAAATTCTCACAATTTCATTTCATTCTTGCACTTTAAAAAATCTGTGTTTAAGTATAACCTGGCCAGAATAGAAGCAATTGCAGAAGCTTTCTTGAAGCATCTAAGGCTAAAATGGACTACAAAAGCATTTCTAAAGAATGTCCGTCTTAACTTAAGCAGACAGTACATCATTTAAAGGAGTTGATTACTCAGGATGTTCACTTTCCTAGTGTAAGCATCTCAAGAAGCTCACTGCAGGATCAAGCCCAGTGTTTAAGAAGATTAGAATTGGTGACCGCCAATGATCTCCATCCATCTCTTGGTCATTGTAATATATATGTGCATTAGCCCTAAAACCTACTGAACAAGAGTGGTTGACATGAGGATACTATAGAGGAATCTACCACACCACCCCTCCAAAAAATACTGTATATATTGAAGGTTACCCAAATGTTCTACAGTACTGGTGGAAAAGTGTTGTGAAGCAACAAGAACATAATTAAATGCAGTGAGAATGCCATAACCTCATCCAAATGTTATAGAGATGCATAAGTGTGATTTGGGGTGGAACTGCACGGCAGCACACGTTTTCAGAAAGAATTTATACTGCTTTTCAATGTTTAGCATCCAATACCTCAACACCCTGCCCCTACAAGTTCTTTTTACTTTTATTTCACACGTTCCTTTGTATAGATGTGGCTTTCTTAACTGTACCCAAAGCATCAGCAGTAATTATTCTTTACTTTTTTAGTTCCTTGCCATCATGAGTAGATGAATTTTCAGATGCCCATCACTGACACTGGAAAGTACACAGCTTTTGGCTGCTGTACTTTTAGGTTGTACCTGTCTGGCTAAATTTTAATTCATTTTGTGTATATGGGGTATTCAGGATATGGTAGTTTTGAGGATCCTGGCATCCTGATGCAAATAGGGAGGCAGTTTTGCCTTATTGGGTTTTTTGTGTTTCCACCATGTGGAAGGTAGCTCGCTGCATCTTCTACAGCCATTTCTTCCTCTGATTTTTATTTCTGTGGTTCTCCCATCGAGTTCTCCACTGGGGCTTCATTCCCATAACCAGAGGCTACCGTACCTTATAATGCTGGGATTATCTCCTCCAAGTGCTCTGAATAGACTAATTTTGGTTCTTGTAAGAAATGAGGGGAACCAGATTAATACCTTTTTTTTTTATAATTAAGGATAATTTAAACATTCAGATAACAAAGAAAACAGCAAATGTTACACTGTCTGCCAAATGCAGCTGTGGTAAATTTAGTTTGTTTGCTGATGGGACTTTGGTCTCATCAGTCATGGATTTCAAACTTACCACTGACATCTGGTTCAACAATTTCCAAAATACCCATTAGGGCAAAAAGGGAGGGACCTCGGGGCTGCTAACTGAAGTGATATCAGGTGTCTGTATGTTCATCTGTCTCTTAGTTCTGGACTCATTTATGGCACACTATGCCTCTGGTTGACTCTCTTCTTGGTGCTCCTAACCTTGGTACTAAGTAACAGTGTCCAGCTTTTTAGCTGGATGTAGTACAGAAGTTTACAGTAAGTCTTCTGCCTCCTAACATGGAATTGGGATCTACCCAAAGATTTACTTCCAGGAACCAACTGGCATGTTATGCAGGTGAATGTAAGGGATTTCCTCTCTGTGTCGCAGTCTTGTATCCTTATGGACTTTCCACTACTAGGCCTGATAGGTCTGTTTAATAGGGTATTATATTATAAAATGCAGAAGAAAATATTAATAAATTCATCTCTTTAACTGCAACTATACTTTCAAATAACTGAATCAAGTTTTCATAGTGCCTTCTATTTAATTACATTACAACTTTTTTTTTTTTTTTTTAAATGAGTTTACCACCTGATGTCATTAAGTAGTGATACTGTATAGTAAAGACTAATTCACTTATTCCTTTTAGTCACTTGACTGGCATTGCCCTAGAACCCCAACTTTCACATTCTGAGTGATGAGCCTGTTGGGGCTATGTGGATTAACTGGACAAATGACGCCCCAGGCATGATGCATGTTTATTTCTGTTCTAGGAAAGAAAATTAAGTGGGCTTTATTTTCTCTTTGTCTGGCACCTTCCCCATAAACAGTTTGTGTTTGGTAGTCCTGCCAGGAGTGCAGAGCTCCTAATAACAGTTATAGACTAGTTATACTATATGTCTATTTATTGACATATATATTGATTTATTTTGAGTATTTATTTTGAGTTATTGTTCATTATTATTTTTGCTAAATTTTAGTTTGTTTATAATTTCTTGTAACTATTTCTTTGAAATCTTGTAAAGCTCTTTGAGCTATATCCTGTGTATGAAAACATGCTATAAAAATAAATGTTTTTGGACACACGCAGGACCCAGTCCTTCATGTGCAGCTAGCACATTATTTGCTTGTCTGTGTGGGGTTTTTCTCCCATATCTTCTCAAGGCTGGCAGGCAACTTTAACTTCTCCTAGTGTGTGTGTTTGTGTGTGCGTGCACATAACTGGGTTGTGTAATGGACTGGTGTCTTTTAATCCAAACAAACAGTTTCCAGTGTAATTCTCTCTGTTTTCCTCCTACTATCCAGAGATACTCTTACATTGACTGGCTGCTCAAGTCTGACTCTGAATGTGTGTGTCTGTTTTCTGTAATGGGAAGGTTTTCACCCAAGGCCATCAACTTCCTTGTGCCTGATGTTGCTGAGCTTAGCTCCAACTCTCTCCCAGTCCCCTAATGGTAAAAGAGTTTTAAAATAAAAATGAACTGACAATGACGCCTAATGATCAAATACAGTGTAAATAATAGATGCCATATACACCTTAGATTGCACATCCCAATACAGCCAAATAGCAAATTTTGTTTAGATTTCATATGTATGTGCATTAAATAAAAGTGTCACAATTCAATTAAGCTTGAGGTTAAAGAGTTGTTCAATAAAATTAGGGTGTTAAAGTAAAAAAAACTTGGGATGATTGACAAAAAGTGACACTGCAACAAGACGATAACTCTCAATTAGATATTGACAATAGTATAATGATTAACTGGTGTTTATACTGTCAGTACAGGGTGGTCCAGATCTAATTATGCAATTTTCATTACACTATAACTTAGTTTAAGTATAAGTTTATTACATAGAAAATCACCCGAAAAATCCCGGACCATCGAGAAGTGTGCGAACTGACAACATGAAGAATCGCCTGCGCGCCGAACTGGAATCATCCCCGCATAAATAAAAGTCATCCAGACGATCTGGACCACCCTGTATAGATAGACTGGTGACCAGTGTCTAAATCTAAACGGAGTAAAATGGGCCAGAAAGTGGATGGAAGAATAGATGACTCCTTTGCTTCTGTGTTTGATCAGAAATTTGCTACTGTGTATGCTGATAGCAGCTGTATTTTATCCATGTCTTGCCACTCCGTGATTACCCTAAATGAAGTGGAGTTTCATGAAACGTTGTCTATATGTTAACGTATTGCACCTTTTATATGATGATTAGGCATTTCTCAAATAAGACCATAAAATATATGTATTAAAAATACTTTTTAAAAGCCACGCTTCTATTAAGTTAATAAGTGTACTAAAAAGTAAAAAAAATAAGACTCTCATACATCACTCGTAAAATAAAAGCGTGGGCGCTTTTGCTAATATTTTAAGAAATGTTTTTTGAATGCTGATTGATGAAAAGCGCCCACGCTTTTATTTTACGAGTGATGTATGAGAGTCTTGTATTAAGTTAAAAAGTAAACTAAAAGTTCAACTTTTTAGTCTTGGGTTTGTTTTAGTATAATTTTGTAATCAATATTTTAACACTTTATTTAATATCTATCCGTTACTAGCGCCATCTATTGGTGAAATCTTTAACTATTCGTCATATGAAAATTTAATTTCTTAATTAACATGGATTAATTGATCAATTAGTGAAACTGATTATTGATATTGTTATCGGAAGTGAGTAAGTGTGAAAAGTTTCAAGTCATTTGGACAATAGGAAGTGAGTTAAATATCGATTACAAGATTTGTACCAGACAACAAACAGGTGAAGTTAAACTAAGCGTGGTAATAATAAAAAGTAGCAAGTTTTGACGGTCTCGGAGACATTTTGTTGTTTAGCAATCCATTCAGTACAAATGTGGGAGTGTCTACGATGCAGCATTGAAACATAATAAGTCTAACTAATGTGAAAAGACAATTAAGTCCATTATGCTCCTGATAACAAAGTTGCCATAATATCTTATTTCTAAAGGTTGTTAATGTTCCCACTTCAGACACACCATGCAATAGTTTGCTACAAATATCTGTGACTCACTGTGTAAAGCAAACAGAATTTAAGACTAAAATGCAGCTGGCTTCCATTATGGGACATTAAAAACCCGTAATGCTCACTCTCAAACTGAGGATCTGAAGCTGCCATCTGGGAGTAATAATTGATAAGGAGCTCCACTTGGACACACGAAAGTTGGTATGTACCCCTGAGCAAAACGCTAGATCTGAGTTGTCATTGTAAATGCTATAAATTAAACTATGTGCCAATAGCTTAACACCTGAAAAAAAAATCTTTGAATGTTAGATATGATAGAAATACAGTATACTGTATTAAGCATGACTTCAGTGACATGGTCATCTCTGACAGAATATTGATTTTCAGCCACCACATGTGGTTATCAACCTAATTAACCTGGTAAATGTGTATTTTTAAAACAAACAAGGAAACAAAAACGTACAACTAAAGGCACTTTAATACATAAATAGATTGTGTTGCTGTTTACTGACAATAATAAATACTATACTATGTTGTAATACTTCAATAGCGTATATATTAAAGATGCCACATTGTTTAACTAAAAATATCTGCTCTAGACACAAATTACCACACACGTTCTGAGGACACTTCCAGCTGCTTCCAATGTTAAACTGTAAGCTCGGGAAAATTTATGACGAACGCATCGCCAGACATAGCGGTGATTCATGTCATAAAATCAGCTGTGGATTCGAGCTCATGCATTTTTTGGGCACAATTCGGTATAGTAGATCTAAAAAGTTAAATAAACTGTGGGTTCATTTGCCGTAGATGAAGAAAAAAACAAATCCGTTTAAGTGTGAGAAACGTCTCCAAGAGATAATGCGGCGTCGCCCCCTTCTGGCGATCCTTTTTATTTTATTTTATTTGAATGATCAAATATAATTGCTAAAAAGAGTACAATAATGACAGCCCAATTAACTTCTAAATGTTTTATTTTCTCCGCTGGGATTTGACAAGCTTGGACTGCAGGTTCTCTGTGCTGTGCCCACCGATTGTTAAGATCTGAGGGCGCTTGACCCTCTCAAATGTGTAACACTCCACCTTTTCCTCCGATGAAACCGTTCTTGTGCTCAATAGTCGGAAACCCTCTTTCAGTAATATGTCCACTAGCAAACCAAGCACGTTGGTACCGTTAATAAGTCTCCTTTCGTCTGGTTGGATTGTCACATATCTGTAAAAAAAAGAAGTGAAATTTGTAATATTAGCATACATATAATCACAATAACAGCGCGCAGCACCTGGTGGCTGGCAGGTTACGTATATGTTCTGCTTTGATGCACTAATGCATATCTACTAGCAGGATGAAGTATGACATTTGGCATTATTTGTTTGCTTTAAAAAGGCACCGTATAAAATATAAATTGATCGATTGCATCAATTTGTGTAACGCGTTAATTTTGTTAAACTCTAATCTTTAAACGAAATACCCCCATTTGTATATTAAGTAGCATTTAGAATGTTTTGTCCCATGCACCCAAACCTATAAATGTGTGCCTGTATCCATACATAGGACTGCTGCAGGCTGATGTGTGTTTTAAGTCATTCGTACACTTTCCTATACCACGCATGCCGTTTGAGACTTACCTACCATTCATTTTGAAATGTATTTGTAATTGTCCAATAGTTCGACTTTTTTATAAGTGGAAACGCGCATTACATAGCAATACTTCGCGTGAGTGTGCTTTGTTCACAGCACACAGACCCAGAATTGTGTGTTTCCGATCTTGCGCTTGCAGTCGTGTTCGAAAAGATAAACGAATTAATGAATGTTAAGCATGCAATTTCTGACTAATTACCTCGCCGCGAATTCCTCTCCTGCGGAAAAATCATTGCCGCACTGGAACACTAAGTCATGATGAGAAGGACGCTGCAACGGCACTGGAGCCATAGGTTTCGTGGGCTGATAGGCGTACGTCCAGTTACCGGCGGTCTGGTCTACGAGAATAGATATTCTTGCAGCCAGCATTTCGATTGTGCCGCTGCAAGAGCAGAATATCCGGAAGAATGAGTGCGTTTCCTGAAGTGAGAAGCGAACCTCGAGTATCTCCGCTCTAGGTCGGATCGAGTCTTTGCTAAGCACATCCGCGAGAGTCCGGAGTTCGTAGAATTCTGCCTCGCGGCACAGCGCTTCGTATTCCATGAAGTCCGGAGGGATGCAAACTTGCCGATTCCTCATGTAGTCTAGGATAAATCTGAACAAATCCCCGTCTCGGTCGATGAAGAACTGTCCATTAATGATGCGAATTTCAGGATCGCTCCCATCTAACATACGCGCGAGTTTACACTCCGGGAATCTCTTTAATGTAGTAACAACCGTTGTAAATTTGTGTCCTCCCACGTTTATAGTGACAACTTCTTGGTTGCTCATTTTTTCGTTAAATGATAAGATACACCAGCGTACGTGTATTTCCTTTTCAATCTGAACTTCGAGGTTTTAGAATAATGTAACGCTTAAGTATTTGCCCCAGTGGCGTTGTTAAGACTTATTAAACAAACAGCTCGTGTAGTTGCTAAGGTGTGCCACGATCCGCGTTTAAAGTTTCCACAGGCTCTCCGCCCCTTTACTTGTTTTATCCCAGCTTTCCAGTCTTGTCTTACACTGAGGAAGTTAGACTGATGCTAAGTAAAGCTTTGACAAGCGATACTTCAGGCTCAGTAGCTTCCATGTCCAAGCATTCTAATTATGAAAAAAATAATTAATGATTTTATAAGATGTGAAAATACAGTACTTACAAGTGTTAATGAAGCATATGGCATCGTGGGTTTTTTAATGATACAGTTTTGACCAGTTATCCGTATCTCTTCATCGTCTTAGTTTGACCTGCGATTTACACTTCATGAAATAACGAGGCTGTCATAACGTAACCAAGCTCCTTTAACACTCGGTTAGTCTCAGAAATACGAGATCGCTGGCACGGTGTTTGACAGGTGAATATTGCGAAAACGTCACAACGGATTCGATTTTTCATTGGGCTCTTCATTTTGTGTCACTTTTTTTCACTAATAGGGAAAGCTGTAGTTGAAATCCCCGCCCGTCTCTCTTTACTGGGAGCCTCAAACCTGTAAAAGTCAGTTTGAGAATCGAGGAGCAGTGCTAAGGTATTGTTTTTTATAAGATCTCTCATTAAGTCTTAGTTTCACTGTTTCATCTGGTTAACTGCGGGATGGTGCGCATTGTATTTTTTCACTTATTTAGTTAGATGTTCGGTCTAAACATTCTCGATTGTAATTGAAACTTGCCATTTTTCATCCTTTGATAAGAGATCCATAGGGGGGCAGATTCCTAGTAAAGAACCAAAAATAACATCATATTTGTATCACTGACTTTGAAATATTCAGAAATTGATATCCTACATGATTATGTTTGGAAATGATCAATTTTAACCTTCTGGAACTGGCCTTAGAGGACTAGGACCACCCGTAAAGAATACAATATTACAAATATTATATTTTTTATCAGCAACCTCGAAATACAATAAAACGCTCCATATGTCTGTATTACTGGTCCTCTTTTTTGAGGTTTTGTGAAAAGGAATAACTTTGATCCATCATGTCCCATTAAAGGGTGAACCCCCTGGGGTTGGTTGATGTGGCTTGCACAACTTTCAAGTCATTTTGATATTGTTGTTGAAGACACCAATTAGTTTACTCTTTATCATAAGGGTGTAATTACCTGCACAAAATATGGTCAAAGAATAGTCTAAAATGAGAGGGTTTGGGACGGGGTGGAAAAGCTCAGTGTCTGGCATAACAAGACGTCAAGATGTACAAAATGGTATATCATATGCAGGGTTTTCTTGTGAGTCAGAATTCATTAGTAATTCTTGTGGGCATAAGATGATGTACTGCCAAGGTAAATGTGCACAATCTCTGATATTATAAAGGTGGTCACAAGTATGTATGCCTACACCAGCCATTTCTGGGGGTGGACGTTTTATTATGCACATTGTGGAAGGGTTCTAGAATAGTAGTTAATGAAAAGACTTAAGGAGTCTCTGTGTGCTTTTTCCATTTGTTTACCTGGTGAGAGTTTCAGTGGTAAGAATAAGAAGAGATTTGTTCTCGCATATATCAAGTGTCTCAGAATAACTCCTAGGAACTGCAGAAAAAAGTCTAATTAAGATAAGAATTTGTCCAGTTGCAGAGGAGGACATGTGTAGTAGTTATGAAGCATCCCAAGCCTCTCAATGGCACTCATGAAGGCATTCCATGTTTTTTTTGGAGCTCATGATGACGCTTTGTAGTTTTTTGATACTAAAACAAGGCTTCACCACAAAGATAATAATAATAAAAACAATAATATTCAAAGAAGAAGGAAAATGTAATAATATTGCACTAAGCTGTACAAAATTGATATTTAACAACATCAAGAGTAATATTATAACAAGCACCACGATGGATGGACAGACTGAGACACACACAGAATGATACTAAAGCCCGATTGTTGGTCATGTTTATTTAAAAATGATTTATCCACAGCCATACTTTCAGAAGAATCACCTTCCTGCTGTTGTGGTCACAGGGATTACCTTATAAAATGAACAGTTTCTGAAACTAGCCACGGCTATTCCGGCACTTTCTGAAGTCACTTCTCCCCTCCAGTGTTTCCGATTTTCTTCGAAAGTTGCATCTCAGTGTTCTCCTCAGAAATTTTTTCCAGCCGGATGGCATGAAAAAAGTAGCCGGGTGGGGCAGGACAGGGAAATTTGCACTCTTTTTATTAGTTAAATTATTATTATTTTCCAATGCTCAATATGACTTCCTTTTTTAAGGTTTGGTACTTGTGTCAGAATATTTTTATTAAATTTAAGAAGTATCCAATTCACGATCCTGCAACCCTAACAAAAAATTTAAATAACAATTGTTATGACAATCCAAGAGGCACAAGTACAGGTGCTGGTCATAAAATAAGAAAATCATGACAAAGTTGATTTATTTCAGTAATTCCATTCAAAAAGTGAAACTTGACTGATGTATTTCAAATGTTTATATCTTTTAATTTTGATGATTATAACTGACAACTAATGAAAGTCCTAAATTCAGTATCTCGGAAAATTAGAATATCAATTAAGACCAATGCAAAAAATGATTTTTAGAAATGTTGGCCAACTGAAAGGTATGAACATGAAAAGTATGAGCATGTACAGCACTCTATATTTAGTTGGGGCTCCTTTGGCCTGGATTACTGCGGCAATGCAGCATGGCATGGAGTCGATCAGTCTGTGGCACTGCTCAGGTGTTATGAGAGTCCATGTTGCTCTGATAGTGGCCTTCTCTTCTGTTTCTTTTTCCGGTTTCTTTGTGGTGGCGGCCTGCGCCACCACCACCTACTCAAAGCATCACGATGCACCAACATTGATGGACTGAAAGCCAGAAGTCTACGTGACCATCATCATCAGGTCCTTCCATGAAAACCCTAAATACAAAGAGGACTGTTTGACTTATGTTAGGTAGATTGCCCAGAGGGGACTAGGCGGTCTCTTGGTCTGGAACCCCTACAGATTTTATTTTTTTCTCCAGCCTTTGGAGTTTTTTTTTTTGTTTTTTCTGTCCACCCTGGCCATCGGACCTTACTCTTATTCTATGTTAATTAGTGTTGACTTATGTTTATCTTTTATTGTGTCTTCTATTTCTCTATTCATTTTGTAAAGCACTTTGAGCTACATTTTTTTGTATGAATATGTGCTATATAAATAAATGTTGATTGATTGATTGATTGATTCAGCTCTTCTGAATTGTTGAGTCTGGCATATTGCATCTTCCTCTTCACAATACCCCATAGATTTTCTATGGGGTTAAGGTCAGGCGAGTTTGCTGGCCAATCAAGAACAGGGGTACCATGGTCCTTAAATCAGGTACTGGCAGCTTTGACACTGTGTGCAGGTGGCAGGTCCTGTTGGAAAATGAAATCTGCATCTCCATAAAGTTTGTCAGCAGCAGGTAGCATGAAGTTTTAGTGCTCTAAAACTTCCTGGTAGACGGCTGCGTTGACCTTGGACCTCAGAAAACACATTGGACCAACACCAGCAGATGACATGGCACCCCAAACCGTCACTGACTGTGGAAACTTTACACTGGACCTCAAGCAACATGGATTCTGTGCCTCTCCTCTCTTCCTCCAGACTCTGGGACCTTGATTTCCAAAGGAAATGCAAAATTTACTTTCATCAGAGAACAGAACTTTGGAGCACTCAGCAGCAGTCCAGTCCTTTTTGTCTTTAGCCCAGGCGAGACGCTTCTGACGCTGTCTCTTGTTCAAGAGTGGCTTGACACAAGGAATGCGACAGCTGAAACCCATGTCTTGCATATGTCTGTGCGTGGTGGTTCTTGAAGCACTGACTCCAGCTGCAGTCCACTCTTTGTGAATCTCCCCCACAGTTTTGAATTGGTTTTGTTTCACAGTCCTCTCCAGGGTGCAGTTATCCCTATTGCTTGTACACTTTTTTCTACCACATCTTGTCCTTCCCTTCGCCTCTCTATTAATGTGCTTGGACACAGAGCTCTGTGAACAGCCTACCACTTTAGTAATGACCTTTTGTGTCTTGCCCTCCTTGTGCAAGGTGTCAATGGTCGTCTTTTGGACAACTGTCAAGTCAGCAGTCTTGCCCATGATTGTGTAGCCTACAGAACTAGACTGAGAGACCATTTAAAGGCTTTTGCAGGTGTTTTGAGTTCATTAGCTGATTAGAGTGTGGCACCAGGTGTCTTCAATATTGAACCTCTTCACAATATTCTAATTTTCTGAGATACTTAATTTGGGACTTTCAGTAGTTGTCAGTTATAATCATCAAAATGAAAAGAAATAAACATTTGAAATACATCGGTCTGTGTGTAATGAATGAATCTAATATACAAGTTTCACTTTTTGAATGGAATTACTGAAATAAATCAACTTTGTCATGATATTCTAATTTTATGACCAGCACCTGTATTGTCGCTGTCAGGAAGAAAAGTGAAAACAATGAAAAAAAGTATGGGAAACCTAATGAAGAAAATTTTTAAAATATTCTTCAAAGCCAACTTGCATATGCAGAAGGTGTCTTCAGTTAAATATTTATTCTTCTTTTCTTCCTAGAAGCCTAGTTGTCTGCAGCTTTTCCATAATCAAAGTCTCCAGGATCTGGGCCCTCCGAGGAGATCAGCAAGAGATTATTTAGTGTGCTTTGTTTCATGCAATTTCTCAAACATATCTTGATCATTTTAAGGGCAGAAAACCCCCTTTCACATTCAGCTGTGCTTACTGGGATCACTAGCCCAATATGAGCTAGTCTTGCTAAATTTGGAAACGACTCTTTGAGCTCTGATGTTGTTGACATCATTAGTAAAATCTGTTTTGGACTGAAGTCTTTGTATGATTGACTTCTGATCATTTTAGACGCAACTGTCCATTCTTGCGTGCTACTTTCATATTTTAAAATCGGAGGGTTACCATTTTTGGAATAATGATTGAAAAGAATTTCAGCAGACTTGCTTGAATCATTAGTTTCTGCATTGAAAACTTTTGAAAAGCTGTAAATAATTGGCATGTCATGGAATCTTTCATTTAGGTGCTTGACAATTGTCTCTAGGTATTTATCATATATTGCAGTTTTGAATTACATCACTCTGTGTATAAACAATGTGGAGATCTGACCATTCTTCTGCCAGGCTTTGAAATTATCTCCCAGGAGTGTTTTTTAACTCCATGATGGACAATTATGTGGTGAGCAAAATTGGCTCAATTTTGGTACGATTGACATCTTGCCTTTTCCAAGCCTTAGATAAGTTGGACAACAAAGGTAATACGTCTAAAAGGATCATCAAAGAGGAAACAAAATTTTAAGTTTTAATACATCTGCTTAATCCTTCAGCTGTGATGTCATTTCGTTCAGTGGGCTCTCTTTCCTGTACAGCTATGACACTCATCATACACTGTCGTAGTGACTGTACTGCAAAGTCATGAGATAGCCATCTAGTGTCACTCTGCCATTTTCAGCTTAATCTGGAGAATGTTCAGAATATTTAGAATTTCCGTTAAACCAGCCATCCTAACTGAAGAGTTTTGGAAGAAATAGAACAGCTGCCTTAAGATGTCATTCAGTTTTGTTAAATAAGGTACAGCAGCTGCTGCTTGGGCACTTGCAAGGGCCAATCGGTGGTTTACACAGTGGCAGTTGACCAAGAGTCCAGATGTTTTATCTTTAAGCAGTTGTGCCACACCTTTTTGCTTCCCAATCACAACAGCTGCTCCATCTGACCCTAGTCCAACCAGATTAGTAGTGTTCAAGCCTAGAGTGTCCATTGTCTCACTCGGTGGTTGGTTATAGTCTCCACTTTGCCATCAATCATATTTTAGGTTGATACAAAGCTAATTCTGACCTCTTTAGTGACCTGGCAAACATATTTAATGTAAATAATTAATTGTTTTACAACTGATATGTCTGTGGTTTCATCACACAGAATACTGAAAAAATTTTCAGCGTGTATATTTTTCAGTGTTAGATTTTATTTCTGATGCTAAGACATCCAGCAGCTCTTGCATTATTCTTTCAGAGGTGTAATGTGCATTTTTACCAACATTGAGATGTTGGAAAAAGGAACAACCCATTTCTTTACAGTGTCTTAAACCTTTACAAACAACGTTGTATGTGGCAACTCATTTTTTCGAATTCTTGTGCATGGCACGTTTACCCAAGGTAATTCCCTCCTTGGGGGGTGTTTGTTTGAATATTTTATGCACAATGAGCACCACATACCATTTTCATTCACCAATAGCCAATCGAAATCTTTAAACCATTGTTTGTTTATGCTGGATAAGTGGCGCTTAGATTTATCGATTGGCAGAGGGTGTGCTGAAGACATTTCCCCAGAAGAACCAGCTTCTGCAGTGTCTTTGTCTGAAATTGCCACATGATGAGTTGATGCTGCACCTTCATTAGTTTTTGGCGTCTCTTTTCTGAAATAACTGAGCACTGTTGTTTTCTGAACACTTTTTTGCTCATGTTGGTAAAACATTTGGAATAAATTAAAAGTACCTATGAATAAGACTTTTGAGTGGGAAAGTGAAAGCCTGTTGGATATTCAGTGCACACTTGCACTACGGCAGGGCAAGATATGAACAAAAAGAAATGGGGAATGGGTCACTTTAACAAAACTACGGAAGCGTATTAGGGCCACGGTGAAGAAAAAAAACTATATGTCGAGAATAAAGTCGACATGTTGACTTCAGTGTAGAGAACTTTATGGCAGGTGTGACGAGGCTCCAGAAAACTGAATGTATGAATGGGAATCGCACAGGTTTAACTTAAATATTGTGTAAATGTTGGGTTCGTGATCTGGTGGTCGGAAACAGAAACACAGGATTAAATGGATGTTCTTCTGAGCGGGCTTTTTTATTGCATGCGTGCTGTCTCTGTCTGACGTACCAAAACCCCAATTCCTATCCTTCTTTTTTCTTTCTCCACGTAACCAATAAATCATTAGATCTGCGTCTGTCATCTCACAATGTCATGCGAGGTGGCAGCCGGACGCTCAACTAAATTAGCCGGGCGGAGCGCCTGGAGAAATGTTTAGTTAAATATTGCAAAGCTGCATCTTCCCTGTGGCCAAAAAATGTAATGTTACCAGCACTTTCTTTTCAGCTGACAACACAATATTTCTCTGTGTAGATGTTATGATCACGTGATGTACAAGCTTTGTTACGAATATTATTCAAATTCTATAAAATCAATATCTTTTTACAAGTTCATTGTTGTCCAGAGCTTACAAAACATTGACACTCACCCGGGATGTGTATGCTGATCTCTGCCTGAGCACTCCAGCTCCCAATGAGTTAGGACAGCTCGTGACCTCATGTAAATGTGATGAAGTTAGGAGTAGTTTTCTAGATTAGGAAAACTGATAAAATGCTATTACCCCTTTTTCTATGATTAGGACTCAGATGTTTTTTTAGCCAATGCAGTGCTTAATGTGAGATGCCTGATAAATACAGTCACATATATTACTTTTAATCTTAAACTATTCTCAGTGTATCTCAGGCTACTTGGGAGATGCAGTTGTTCCAGCTTGCCCTGGATTGGCTATATCTAATTAACCGTGCCTAATACCAGAATTAAGACCCATTTCTATATATATCTATTTCTAAATTTACTTGGAAATTCACTCAGGCTTCACACCACAGGAATTTATGCAACGTCTATGCTAAGGTAATGTCAAATTTAACAGCTGTAATTACTAAATCTTGTTGCTTCCAAAGGTTTCAACTATGAATCGTATGAAATCACTAATTGCAGAATCCATCCATTTTCCAACCCGCTGAATCCAAACACAGGGTCATGGGAGTCTGCTGGAGCCAATCCCAGCCAACACAGGGCACAAGGCAGGAACCAATCCTGGGCAGGGTGCCAACACACCCACACACCAGGGCCAATTTAGAATCGCCAATCGACCTAACCTGCATGTCTTTGGACTGTGGGAGGAAACTGGAGTGCCCGGAGGAAACCCACACAGACAAGGAGAGAACATGCAAACTCCACGCTGGAAGGATCCGGGAAGCGAACCCGGGTCTCCTAACTGCAAGGCAGCAGCGCTACCACTGCACCACCGTGCCGCCCCTAATTGCAGAATTCCCTGAGAAATTTTATTCAAAGTCCCAAATGTCATGTTTGTTCTGCAATGTTGCCTATTTTCGGCAGACTATCAACAAGGAACACACCAAAATAGGCAGTAATCTTGGCCAATTATTTCTTGTTTTGCTTGGCTGTTTTAAAAAAATCACAAAACAATGAAGTCTGTGCTGGCAATAAAACACATTCTTTCCTTTCTTTCTTGCATAAGCCACTATTTGTTACCATTGTGCACACTGTATTTCTGGTTGAGCATTCACTGGATCTTAAATCTCAGTGATACAAGAGCCCTTGCGCACCCCTACCACTAGCGACTGGCAACAAAAATCAAAGCAATTTGCAGTGCCCCATGACTGAGATACTGGGGTGTGACACATCACATGCTTGATGGTAGCAGGCATGCACTGTCACTGTTTACAACTCCTTTTTATTTCCCCAAGATTATTTATGTGATGGTTATGACTGAAAATCGTAGAAAAATCATATAGTATGACACAATTTAAGGTGAGGAAACAGTCTACCTAGGTTTTTTGGTCCCAGCCAAGAGGAATAGAAAATAAATTCCCAGACAGTTGTGGGGTTACTCACCAACCTCCAGCTGGAAACTGCCAAGTTGGAGTTCTGGTGGACTACAGCATCCCTTCAAGACAACTATGAGTTGCAGAGAGGAAGATTGTAGTGCTGTTGGAAAATTTGGAGTACAAAGTACACTAAATACAACTCTTAATATTTAATTTGTGTGTTTCAGTTTTGTGTGTTTTATTTTAGAATTAATTTGATAATGATTTCTGCAACTGAAATAGCATGTAGGTACAATTGACCTCATTAGATCATTAATATCTAATAACAAGGTGCTGACAGCATTCTTTGGAAATGTTGGCCCATATTGATAGGATAGCATCTTGCAGTTGATGGAGATTTGTGGGATGCACATCCAGGGCACGAAGCTCCCGTTCCACCGCATCCCAAAGATGCTCTATTGGGTTGAGATCTGGTGACTGTGGGGGCCATTTTAGTACAGTGAACTCATTGTCATGTTCAAAAAACCAATTTGAAATGATTTGAGCTTTGTGACATGGTGCATTATCCTGCTGGAAGAAGCCATTAGAGGATGGGTACATGGTGGTCATGAAGGGATGAACATGGTCAGAAACAATGCTCAGGTAGCCCGTGGCATTTAAACGATGCCCAATTGGCACTAAGGGGCCTAAAGTGTGCCAAGAAAACATCCCCCACACCATTACACCACCACCACCAGCCTGCACAGTGGTAACAAGGCATGATGGATCCATGTTCTCATTCTGTTTACGCCAAATTCTGACTCTACCATTTGAATGTCTCGACAGAAATCGAGACTCATCAGACCAGGCAACATTTTTCCAGTCTTCAACTGTCCAATTTTGGTGAGCTCATGCAAATTGTAGCCTCTTTTTCCTATTTGTAGTGGAGATGAGTGGTACCCGGTGGGGTCTTGTAGCTGTTGTAGCCCATCCGCCTCAAGGTTGTGCGTGTTGTGGCTTCACAAATGCTTTTCTGCATACCTCGGTTGTAACGAGTGGTTATTTCAGTCAAAGTTGCTCTTCTATCAGCTTGAATAAGTCGGCCCATTCTCCTCTGACCTCTAGCATCAACAAGGCATTTTCGCCCACAGGACTGCCGCATATTGGATGTTTTTCCCTTTTCACACCATTCTTTGTAAACCCTAGAAATGGTTGTGCGTGAAAATCCCAGTAACTGAGCAGATTGTGAAATACTCAGACCGTCCTGTCTGGGACCAACAACCATGCCACGTTCAAAATTGCTTAAATCGCCTTTCTTTCCCATTCTGACATTCAGTTTGGAGTTCAGGAGATTGTCTTGACCAGGACCACACCCCTAAATGCATTGCAGCAACTGCCATGTGATTGGTTGATTAGATAATTGCATTAATGAGAAATTGAACAGGTGTTCCTAATAATCCTTTAGGTGAGTGTATATATATATATATATATATATATATATATATATATATATAAAACTGCTCAAAAAATTAAAGGAACACTTTGAAAACACATCAGATCTCAATGGGAAAAAGAAATCCTCCTGGATATCTATACTGATATAGACTGGGTAATGTGTTAGGAACGAAAGGATGCCACATCGCTTGATGGAAATGAAAATGATCAACCTACAGAGCCCTGAATTCAAAGACGCCCAAAAATCAGAGTGAAAAATGATGTGGCAGGCTAGTCCATTTTGCCAAAATTTAATTGCAGCAACTCAAATTGTACGCAGCACTTTGTATGGCCCCTGTGTTCTTGTATACATGCCTGACAACATCGGTGCATGCTTCTAATGAGATGACAGATGGTGTTGTGGGGATCTCCTCCCAGATCTGGACCAGGGCATCACTGAGCTCCTGGACAGTCTGAGGTGCAACCTGGTGGCATTGGATGGACCAAAACATAATGTCCCAGAGGTGTTCTATTGGATTTAGGTCAGGAAAGTGTGGTGGCCAGTCAATGGTATCAATTCCTTCATCCTCCAGGAACTGCCTGCATACTCTCACCACATGAGGCCAGGAATTGTCGTGCACCAGGAGCCACTGTACCAGCATAGGGTCTGACAATGGGTCCAAGGATTTCATCCTGATACCTAATGGCAGCCAAGGTGCCTTTGTCAAGCCTGTAGCGGTCTGTGTGACCCTCCATGGATATGCCTCCCAGACAATCATTAACCCACCACCAAACTGCTCATGCTGAATGATGTTACAGGCAGCATAATGTTCTCCATGGCTTCTCCAGACCCTTTCACTTCTGTCACGTGCTCAGGGTGAACCTGCTCTCATCTGTAAAGCACAGGGCACCAGTGGTGCATCTGCCAATTCTGGTATTCTATGGCGAATGCCAATCGAGCTGCATGCTGCTGGGCAGTGAGCTCAGGGCCCATTAGAGGACATGGGGCCCTTGGGTCACCCTCATGAAGTCTTTCTGGTTGTTTGGTCAGAGACATTCACACCAGTGGCCTGCTGGAGGTCATTTTGTAGGGCTCTGGCAGTGCTCATCCTGTTCCTCCTTGCCCAAAGGAGCAGATACTGGTCCTGCTGATGGGTTATGGACCTTCTATGGCCCTCTCCAGCTCTCCTAGAGTAACTGCTTGTCTCCTAGAATCTCCTCCATGCCCTTGAGACTGTGCAGGGAGACACAGCAAACCTTCTGGCAATGACACGTATTGATGTGCCATCCTGGAGAAGTTGGACTACCTGTGCAACCTCTGTAGGGTCCAGGTATCGCCTCATGCTACCAGTAGTGACACTGACTGTAGCCAAATGCAAAACTAGTGAAGAAACAGTCAGAAAAGATGAGGAGGGAAAAATGTCAGTGGCCTCCACCTGTTAAACCATTCCTGTTTTGGGGGTCATCTCATTGTTGCCCCTCTAGTGCATCTGTTGTTAATTTCATTAACACCACAGCAGCTGAAACTGATTAACAACCCCCTCTGCTACTTAACTGACCAGATTAATATCCCATAAGTTTCATTGACTTTATGCTATACTCTGATTAAAAAGTGTTCCTTTAATTCTTTTGAGCAGTATATATATAGATATAGATATATAGATATAGATATAGGTAGGTTGGGTGTGCAATGGGTGTTAAAAATGTAGTAAATACAATGCACAAAACAGAACACAAGTAATCCTCTTCATTGAGCTAGATGGCCAATCAGGGACACCTCTGAAATACAATGCAGAAGTATAAAGCCAGTGTGCTGCAGGAACTTTCAAGGCAAAATACAAGAATAGATTATACCACTCACTAAATTCACAACTATCAGGATACAGATTTGTTAAAAAATCAAAAACAAAGTAGGAACTAATTAATATACCTGTAAATTAAAAATAATATCTGTCAATTAGTTAGTTGTAGAACCACAGACAGATTGTAGAAATTTATTCAGAGACAAGCCAGACATAGTCAAAAGTCTTGGTACCTCATGAATAAACGGTGCATACACACAAAAAGGTTGCATATGCCAGTTTCCATGCACACTTCAAGAAATATAAAGATTAAACCTGTCATAAAGCCACACACATTTTCATGGCAGGTGTCCCCTTTGCTTAGACACTTTTCTGCTCGGTTTTGCAAACTGGCGGCACCCAGCTTCAAAGCAGAGCTACTGTTTCTGTGGTTTACTTTTCTTTTTTAGATTCACATCAATGATGCAGGTTTTATCAAATACACAAATTAAGTGTATATCATTTAAAATTTAATTAACCTGATCATTGTGTAACAATTTAATGGTGCACGGAATGGCCAAACTATTTCAAGTACCATGGCTGCTTTAGCGTTATCTGAAGACATCACAAAAGGAAGAATTAGAAGAAAGCCTGTATTTACAAATGACAACAACTGGCTTCAAAGCAGATTCAGATTTCCAAGAGCTATCCTCTTGGAGGTTTGTGCTAAACTGGTGCTGGCTTTAAAAAGGCCGACTTTGAGGAATTGTGCTCTACCTGCTCCTTTGCAACTTCTGTCATTTTTAGCCACAGGAGTTTTTCAACGTGAACTTGCTGACCACTCGGGTATTTCACATTCATCACTGAGTTGTGCCATGTCAGCTGTATAGGATGGTATTATCCGCTTGCAGCAGAACTTTCAATTAACTAAAATCTGTAAAATGAATGATTTGAGCAGCTAGTGAACAGCTCATTGCAGTAGTCAATCCTACTAGAAGTGTCTTAGTATCCTGCATACATTTTCCAACATTTTTAAGGTAGAAAAAACATGTTTTGGATAGTTTTGTAACATGTTCTTCAAATACCATGCTACTGTCAAAGATATCACTTAGATTGCTGTCAAATTCAGTAAAACTAATGGTGATTCCATCTGAGTTAAATAGTGGCAAAATATTGCTATAATCAGCATCTTTCCCTCCAATAATTAACATATCCGTTTTATCTGTGTTTAAAGACAAGTAGTTCTCATCCAGCCAGTCCTTTACCTACTGTAAGAGCCAGTCTTAGAAAGTTAATGCTGTAAGTTAATCTCATACTAGTATTTGCTTAATTTGAATAGAATATAATTTTCTTTCATAGTCATAGACAATGGTATAGCCTTTTACCCCGTATAAGTTAATATAAGAGGACTTTCTTACTTTAACTAAGATACGGTGTGTTAATTGAGTCAGTTGTTTAGAATAGGTCCTGGCGCTTGCAGGGACATAAAAGCCCCATTTACAGCATGAAAATGGGATAGGCATACAGTTTTCTGAACGTTTAGAAATGGTTCAACTGTATAAGCAAACTCAAAAAAATGAAACAAGATTTTTAAGCTTTAAACAGAAGTTTTCTTAAACAAGAACTTTTCTTTGCTGTTATTTTTTTCCTCTGTTTTGTGTGAACTGTTTTACTTTGAATTTTTACTAAAGTTTTTTAAACAAAGATATTTTTGACTATGGAATCATTTCAACACGTCAAGCTATCGCTGAATCCCATTTTGCAAACTAGAGCTGCTGAACTTTGCTAATTTTTGGTAAACGCAGCTAAACCTACCATTCTGACACATCTAATCAAGGACAACTTTGGGGGAATGTAATTTATTCTGAAAGAAAAGGTATAACAGGGTGTCATCTGTGTACCAGTGAAAATTAGCAGTATATGTTCTGATGATAGATCCCAGTGAATCAGGTTTCAACTGAAAACAGTAAAGATCCCAATACTAAGCCCTGTGGGACACTACATCTCACTTTTGTGTATAATGATGGAGTACTGTCAACACATTTCCATATGTACTTGAATCTGATAAATAAAAATTAAACCAGGCAGACACAGTACCTCTGAGCCCAGTGCAATTTTCCAGCCTGTGTACAAAAATAGAATGGTCAGTGGTATCAAACACTGTGCTTAAATCTAACAATGTAATTACTGTGGAAATTCATCAGAGGATGTCAGAATGTTGTTTACAACACGTTAATGTTGTTTCTGTACTATGATCAGTGCAGTAGGCAGACTGGAATTTTTCAAATAACTTGTTATATGTAAAATGAGACTGAAACTGATTGATAGCCACTTTTTCAAGTATTTTAGAGAGAAAGGATACATTTGAAATTGGTCTATAATTACTATTATAGGTCAAGTGTAGGCCTAGGTCTGTCTTTTTCAATAATGATTTGATAACAGACACTTTTAGCGCATGAGGAACTGCACCACTCAGCAATGAACCATTGATAATGCTAAATGATAAATAACAGGTGCTGCCAGAACATTCATTTTTTTTTTTTTACTACTTTTGTTACCACTGGACATGTAATAAAGTGATTGCTGTTACAATGAATAATAAGCACAGGTCTTATGAAAAACAGGGTTTAGCCAGTTACCTTACCAATAAACCATTCACCATGTACAACACCAATCAGTTTGTCAAAACTACTTTTAGAATAAATTAATCATGGGCTGACACAGGCTACTGAGACACAATGTTTGCCAGCCACATCATGGCATCATAAACGACTATTGTATTAAAGGAATGTAACTACTTACGGTTAACAAAAGCAGCTTCGTTCTGGCTAGGCACCCTTGTTGCATTATGATTGCAGTCAATTGCGCAGATTATGTTAGGAGAACCAAACACTGCTGCATATTGCCCTTTTATGTTAGCAAAAAACATTTTTATGTATATGCACCCATATAATACAAAAACTGGATGTAGCACCTCACCAGTCGCTTAATGGTTTACAGCACAGCAGGAATGATGTAGTGAAGCTTGGCTAAAATACTGTTGACCTGTTGGCCAGTTCCCTGAAAAATTAAAACAAGTGCACAATATAAACTGAGAAAAAAACAAAATAGTTCTTCGGTACAAATATTTTGTATTGGTCGTCTTAAAAAGAAACTAAAATACAGTATGTACATTTTATTCATTGTTGTTGAGGTGTAATGTTTGCTACTTCAACGCACATTATAATAATGGCTTGGTAATATGAATTATTATACATGAGTCGTCATTTGGTTGCATTTCCCAGTTTCACCAGAATTTTTATTCTATACAGCATATATAAAAGGCAAATACCATTGACTCACTCATCACGAAACCTCCCAAACCATGAGGACTTGGGACTTGAAATTCAGAATGTAGGTTACCCTTGGCCCATAAGTGCTCGCTAAGAAGCGTTTTTTTTTTTTTAATTTTGTGGTCCAAGCGCGTTCTGTCTGTATGTCTGTCCACTTTTCACAAGAGAATTACGTAACGGATTAAGATCTGGTTGTTTTCTATTATTTGCTTAAACTTTCTGGTTCATTTTGTGACTTCTCTCATCTCGCAAAAGTACCATAGTTCACTTGCGGTACCAATGTATTTATGCAAATACAAGAGAGTGGCTGTGGGCTGACAGCAGGGGTGTGGGGCCTTCCTCAATCACTTGCAAGCCTCTGTTCGAGTTGGTCTAGGTCTCGCTACGTGTTGGGAGTGCACCTTGCCTCCGCTTAGCTAGCGATACCTGTTTGTTCAACAGATATTATCATCTACAGATTGTTAAGGTGTAACGTTTGACATTTTTGAGAGAGACAGAGAGAGATCAGAGCTCCATCTCTTTTAGAGGGTAGCTGCTGATTGCCCGAGATATCATGGCCATGTGCTTCTCTCCCCATGTGGGGAACACTCTCCCGTTAGAGCTGAACACGATCAGATATAGTGTCAATGTCTATGTCTGTTTTTTAAAGTTTGTCCTGTTTCACTACTATGTGGGCGCAGCCACCCGGTACAGCTAATATATATACATATATGTTCCGAGTTGTGGTAAATATTCCCATGTTCACCTGTCAAGTTTTCTTTTATAAATCCTGTTGTTCGTGTGGGAAGTTGCGTACACACATTTCAACATTTTTTGTGCGTGTGCAAGCATGATAAATGAGGTCTCTGATGTTTTGTTCTACTTAAAGGCTTTTATGTCTCTTAAACTACAGCTACAAGCAGTAATGAAGATAAGTACAAATACTTCTAGACCAGGGATGTATTACCTGAAAGCATTGTAGTAAAGGACAATGCAAACACTTTATCAGGTTCTTTTGTTAATCTAAAAATATTTTAAAATGTCCATTCTAACTAAAGTAGCACATTAAATCCTTTGTAAACTACATGCTTCCTGATCCAATGATTAATCTCCGAGACATTCTTAAGCCTGGCTCTCTTTTACAAGACTCAGTGACACGTGTCACTAAGTTGAGCACATTAAACTCATGTCATAAAAATTCTTGTCTAGATGGTATAATTTTAATGATGACAAGAAATAATGCATTTGTAGGATTATATAGATTGTGAGACATGACCGAACGCCACCAGACAGACACTGCATCTTTATAAAAAGCATGTTTTATTTACAGTTCTTCTCTTCACAACAGTTCCGCACAGCACACTGCTCTCCAAACACCAATCACCACTCCTCCAGGTTTCTCTGTCTCTCTGTTCTTGGATTGCCTTTCCTCTCTCCACGGAAGCCTTGTCCCGTTCCCACTCCCGACTCTAGCTCCCAGACTGTAGGAAGGCGGGCCCTTTTATTCTCACCAGGATGTGCTCCAGGTGCTCCCTCTGATGACATTTCCTGGTGTGGCGGAAGTGTCAGGAGAGCACGCGGAAGCACTCCGGGCATCCCTCCATCTTCTCTGGTGTGGCGGAAGTAGATCATTCCCCGGCCCTCTAAGATTCGTTGCGCCCCCTGGCAGTGGCCACAGGTCCCAATAGGCGTGAGCCTCCTTGCTCTTTTCCCGTGGTCCTCCTCTGCTCCAGGGCGCTTGCCTCCTCGTGGCCCGGAGGACGTACATGCCACCCCTCGGTCCTTCTAGGCGTCCCGGCCAGGTCATAGCCCCAGCGACTCGCCACAAGATAAATTGCTAAATTGATTTCAATAATTTTTGATGTTAATGTTTACATATTTATAAATTAATAATATACCTGTGTTCTAGGTTTGAAGAATCTGTGTTACAAAGTTGTAGCTCTATTTACTTTGACAGGTGATTTGCAATGACAAAGGACTTACTGTAACAAAACATCTTTTGGGCCAATGCAGAAGCACTGTGCCAAAATACAAGAAATGGCAAGTTTGGTGGTGGATGACTACTTTGGAGATGATAGGAATTCCCATGCATTTAGACACTTGTAACTAAATGGCCAAAGAATAATAAACAGTACATTTACAAACCAAAAGCATGGCAGAACACACTGCACATATTTAGAAAATGCACTTTTAATGTCTTTATAAATCATTAGGTGGCATCAGATTTTCCCCTCAGTTTTGGTGCTCTGTGATAGCCGTATGTGCAGTGTTAGGTGAGTGGAGGTGACCATAAGATTACCAATGAATTTGTGGAGAAGCTGCACTTGTACAAATGATGTACCAGACTGCTGTTGTAAAACAGAAGCAAACTCCACACACAAAAGGTTGCAACTTACCGGTCAGTCTATGCCCCTTTCCTCACCGATGAAAACAAGCTTTGGATATTGACCAAGAGAATGAGATTGCATTACAAACAGTGGAAATAAGGTTGTTTTACTAAAATTAAGGTTAATGATTCAATGCTTCAGCAGTCTTAACTTGGAATATAAATAGAAAGAGTAACTGTTTTGTTCAATGCAAATCAATAAATAGATTAAAACTACCTGTTCTGTAACTGAAAAAAAATTTTTACTAGTAGTTTGAAATTCCCCAATAAATTGTCAATACTGTCTGTCTTTCAACTGTAACCTATTGACTGGTATATTGTTTTATGTTTAGGTAGTTCTAATTATCCTCCCTTCATCTTACGTTAATGAGTTAGAATTAGTGTAAGAACCATAAGCAATGCATTTACTTTGCTTGGCAAGGTATTAATACATATGCACCACTGTATACTAAGAAATGTAAGAAAGAAAATTTACTGCTGACAAATAAAATTAAAAAAAAATACCTAAAGCATCTCTAGAACATTGAACTGTATAAAGATCTAACCACAAGCATCACTTTTTGCGTGGATATTACAATACAATTTTTTTTTTTTGTATAGCCCAAAATCACTCAAGAAGTGCCGCAATGGGCTTTAACAGGCCCTGCCTCTTGACAGCCCCCCAGCCTTGACTCTCTGAGAAGACAAGGAAAAACTCCCAAATAAACCTTTTAGGGAAAAATGGCAGAAACTTTGGGAAAGGCAGTTCAAAGAGAGACCCCTTTCCAGGTAGTTTGGGCGTGCAGCGGGTGTTAAAAAGAAGGGGGTCAATACAATACAATACACAGAGCAGAACAAATCCTCAATACAGTATAAAAATAAAAAATTTACAAGTACAGATCAGAATTTAACAGTAGATGATATCATATAATATGATTTGGATTTGTTTAGAGTCCTGGAGACCTCAGCTATCAAGCTGCCTCCCCCATTTGGCCATTCCATGGCTGAAACAGTGCTGGGCCAGCCAGTCCAATGAAAGGACCCCTCTACCCCACGATTCCTGCAATCCTCCGTCAGGGATGACTTTACCTTAGGCAGGCAAAACAACTTGGCAGGTGGGACATGGCACTAAGTGCCACATTTGGGTACCGAGAAGAGAAACAGAATAGGTGAGGGTAAGTAAATTATAACTATCATGCTACTTATGTTTTAGTGCTAATGACTAACAACAGAGACACACTCTGTACAGTTAATCAGCAGCTCTATTAAGGATATGCTAAACTGAAGTAGAGAGTCTTCAGCTGGGATTTAAAAGCGGAGATCGAAGGGGCATCTCTTATAGTAGTAGGCAGACCATTCCACAGTTTAGGGGTCCTGTATTTAAAAGCTTGACCTCCCACTGTTATTTTATTAATCCTTGGAATCATAAGCAGACCGTCATCTTGAGATCTTAATGTGCGCTTTGGTTTGTAAGCTCAGATAAGATATAATGGCCCAGGCCTATAAAATGCAAATTTAAAAAACAACCTTGTGTAATATTTTTGGATTGGAACAATAAATGCAAAACTGGGAAATGGCAGCATGTTTAATTGTGATCAGAAAATTAGTCTGAATGGAACCCTTGCCCCATTTATGACATCAGACTGGCAAGAGGGTACAGCCAGGACAGACTGTCAACCTTGCCACAATTTTGTGTGTAACTTGCACTTTCTCTCATTAGATGTGTGGGTTTTCACGAGGTATTCCAATATTGCAGTTCGTGCCTTGTGTCCAATCCTAAATGATAGGCTCCAACTCTGGCTCCCAAAAATCCTAAACATTTCTTCTGGTTCAGCAGATGGACAGAATGATTTTAAATGACCACTTTTAAATTAGTTTCCATCCAAGAGCCATCTTATTGCAAACCACAATATGAAAATTAATTTTCTCTTTTGGGGGAAATTAAGTACACTTTGCTGGATTGTTTCTGCTGCCAACCTGGACTAGGGTTGAGAATTTTGTTAGTAAAATGTAAATAAATTAAACAATTTCTGTCCTGTTTTTTTTTTTGTGAGCACTGCTTCATATAATAGGAGGGAAAATATTAACAAAATTTTTATAGTCTTCAAACAGTGTTAAAAAATTGAATCTTTATATGTTACAAAGTCTACTGCATACAGTATCTCCCACCATTTCAGGCATTTCTTTAGTTTCATAAATGAATAGGCAGCATTCACACAGGATCAGGGATTAAAGAAAACTAGGTAAAAGAATCAAGATATAAAGATTTCAACTGGTAAAAAAAGCACAATATAAAAGAATTACAAAATAAACAATTATTATAATAGTTAAAAGACGAAAAACATGCTATGTTGTATAATCTCTTTACATATAACAAACATGTTTTCAGAAGCAATTGACATTTTTGGTTTGTCCAGATTTAGTGCTAAGAATAGTATGTCTGCTGATGGAAAATGTGTGCATTTAAGGAACACAAGGAAGGGTTCAAAGGGTTTGAACAGTCTGCATGTTGATGGTCATATACAGTATGCTAACAACACAATGTTCCATGAACATTATTTATTGAAAACAATTCTGTCCCAGCAGCATGGGGTTCAGGAGTGAAATCAACACTTGACAGAAGAATACATTTTATTACAATTTTTGTTACTAATTTGTGGGCAATATGTACAGATGGTAATTTTAAAAAAATTAGTTACTTAAATTGTACATTTTTTTTTTACAAAAGGGCAAAGGAGTACCCTTCTGGGATTACTCTTGAGTATGATGACACAGCATGGAGCACAGCATAAGCAGG
This sequence comes from Polypterus senegalus, assembly GCF_016835505.1. Classification (NCBI taxonomy): domain Eukaryota; kingdom Metazoa; phylum Chordata; class Cladistia; order Polypteriformes; family Polypteridae; genus Polypterus; species Polypterus senegalus. The sequence continues at coordinate 160,989,260 of NC_053155.1, forward strand.
GTTAATATGCCTATTTTAGACTCTACCCAAAGAATAGAGCCAAATAAGACAAAACTTAAAAGAACTAAGTATGCAGAATATAAACAAAAGTGCTCCTACCCTTCTGGGTTTACCTTTAGGATATCTGTACTGTTTGTCTGTTGAAATATTAAAACATCACACCAAAGCACTGGTTCTTCCTTTCTCTGCTGAGCCTTTGTCCCACATCATTCACAAGGCCAAATTCAATGATGACTGGCTTGAGGGGTATTGAAATCCTCCTCGCTGGATAAGTTCCGATATCAAGCTGAAATTATTCTTAGCAGGCTCTGAACACTTAGTAGACTGTAAAGGGCCAGTTCTCCAAAGAAGCCTTTGTTCTCTTAACCTGGGACCATGGGCTGCTTCCTATCAGGCAGAAGGTCTTGTGACCTCCTGCTACATCTCCGTTGCTTCTCCTCTTTGGTTTGAAGGTCAGGGTCTCTTGGTATGGGCATAACATTTTAAAAAACAGTGTATACAACTAATTTTTTTATTTAGAAATTGAATAGGGTATCGTTGAATTATTTGTTGATAATTCAGACTCTTTCCCAACATTGTTAACATGAGGAGTATTGCATGTAATGCAGTGTTATCCAAAGTAAAGTGAAATTTGGTTAAGCAAAGATAGAATATTTATCTGATATACTTGGAATCGGAAAGCCAAAATTTGGGTTACATAGTTTCTAAGACATTTGCATTGTTTAAAAGTATGACCATGTCTTCTACCCTCTTTTTAACAGAAACACTAACTTAAATTAATTTACATGCATGGTATACCATGGAAAATTACCAACTGAAACAGCATTTCATTAATATGAAATCAGCTTTGCAAACCAATTTATTCCATTAGAGTGGCATGGTGACTATTAATTAGTAATCATATTTTATCTGTAATATTAAAAATGTTTACATAATACATTAATTTAGCAGTGCAGTTTTTGCATGTACATACCAGAGACATTTGTTTCATTATAATCTATAGTAACAAACAAATTCTGCTACATGGTTAAGCACAATTAGTTTGCTTTCCTGAAAATAGTCATAAAAAAGTAAACTGAAGTTTTCAAGTTCACTCCAGCACCTTCCCATGTAATCTGTTAATTCAGAATTTAGGAAAATAGACCTCCAAATGTTCAAGGAACTTTTTGCTAATCCTGAAATGTTGAAGAACTCCATCATCATTAAGATCATAAACAAACTGGCACAAAAAACAAAACTCCAAAAAACCCAACTATATTTTTGTTTTGTAAATTGAAACACACACTGTTCATGAGGAGCAGCAAGCTTATCAATGTCTTTGAGTTTTACATTGTCCCACTGCTTGGTATCAAAGCTTTTCATAAGATGATGTGCACCTGTATCACCATGAGAAGGCAAAGTAACTTCCTGAATTCTAGTCAGTTTCTCTCGCATATCTTGCATTTTCAGTAAAAATGTAAAGGAATCTGCCGTTTCAGTGAAAGAGTTGATGATGTGAAGAGCACTTGCATGCTCTTCCAGCACTTTGTTTAATTTGTTTATTTCAGGATCATAAGTCTGCATTATCACTAGCTTCATCGTTTCAAAGTCAGAAAGAATCTCATTCTTCTTTTGCTCAAGAGTTTGAATTAATCTGTTAAAATATTCTGCAACCCTTTCTGCATCCTTGGAAACTAGCTGCAACACCTCTTTTTTACCCGTATCCAGCCTCTCTAAGCAAGACTTGACATCAGTAGCGTGCCAGCTCGTCAGTTGACAGGAAAGTACTACAAAGGCCTTTTTCTCTTGTTGACAGGCCTCTTCAATGGACCAAAATGTGTGCCCTTTGTGTTCTGGCATAGTTACACAAAACCCACATATTAGCCTGAGGTCGGTGGAACAGAAAATGTTAAGTGGCTGGCTGGTATGCTTTTTACACAAAGACATCTTGGGAGTTACTTTAAGTTGATTATACTTCTCTACAATTGCTCTCAGTACATAATTGATCTGCATAAAATTCAAAGCAGTTGAGATTTCCTTGCGGCAAGTTGGACACTTAAATGGTAACTTGTGGAAAGCAGTTCGGTTTTCCTCAAGGATATCTTCCAGGCATTTCTTACAAAAGTTGTGAGAACAAGGAAGAACTCGTGGGTCATCAAACAGACAACAGCAAATGGGGCAGGTAAGATCTTCTTCAAACACATCCATGGATTATACCATTAAGTCAGCTCTGTATAGGGAGAAGAAAGAAAAACAAAAAGAGATGTCACGCCTGTCTAGTGGAATTGGTTTTCTTCTAAATTTTAATTCAGAATTTACTTTAGAATTAAGAAACTGCAATATGAAGTGTTTAATATGTACTTTTAGTTTCAATACTGTAATGCCTTTTCCCATTTTTTTACCACGTATAAACAATTTAGGTTTTGCGTTTCAGCTAAAATGAAGTGTTAAAAATCGACTCATCAGCGCTGATGATAGTAATATAAGATTTTCAGTTGCGGGAAAAATTACAGAGAGGCAAAGGCGTCGTGAGGGCACAGGCTTCATGGGGCTTAAACTCCTGATCTTCCTGAACAACCCCACTCACAACCGCCCCAGATCCGAAAAACATACGTCTTTGGTATCTGCTGAAAGCTTTATATTATTACATATGTGATTTTTATTTTTAACAGAGTGAATTTTGCCATTAATAAGCCCTGAAAATGACATCGGACAACTGAGTCAAAAACTATAAATCTCAGTAAATAATTCAAAAGAAATTGCTCACGAAGCAGTAGCATTTTCGTCCAGTTAAAAAAAAAAACACTTACATAATCTTTTATGTTTAATTTTATTGCAAACACAGTTTACCCACCTGTGGTGGTGTGTGATACAATGCCCAGAATAAAACGTACAGACTAAAAACAGGAATTTAGCCCGAACAGCCCCCTCTTACTCACCAGCTGCGTGCAACGCACGACAAAAAAAAACAGTTACGGTGCTTCTTCGAGTTTAGTCTTGCAGCCATATTCCTGGGTTAAAAAAATTCCAGCTTTAAGACGTGAAAGGTCAATTTGTGAATCAAAAACAAATCTGAGCAGGGAAGGCGGGGTATCAAAAATCGGAACTATGGGTGTTTTCAACCCTGGATAGAGCGTTCTAATTGGCTAGTTGCATGTCAATTTTCAAAGCCTGACCCCAAAAAAAAAAAAAAACTACTGAAGGGAATCAGTTTACAAAAATAAAAGGAACAACAACGGCTCGCTGCGGCTCAAGATCGAATGGCTGCAATAACGCAACACAAAGTAAACCGATTTCTGCCAGCGCTCCTTTTAATAAGACTGGAAAGTTTAAAAAGAAGGCCGCATGCGTTATTACGCTACATCGTCTAACTGGATAATAATTAGGATAACGCTACGAAATATAAAGCATAAGCCACCATAGTTACAGCCAGGACGCATCCTTGACCTTTAACCTGCTCCACCAATGGCTAATAGCGTGAGGGACGTTTGACACACCCCTCCGAAATGACGTCACCCTTCACGACCGAGCGGATGTATCAAATGATTTTATTTATTTAATAATAAAGATAATTATGTGTGCGTATATATATTATATATACAATATTGGTGTAAGCGGATGACACTGTTAGTAAATTATTTCATGTAGAGAAAAGCCAGGCAAAATGACACCTTTTATTGGATAACTTTCGAAAGCTTGCATATTGTAATCTTTTTAGTTAGCCAATAAAAGGTGTCATTTTGCTTGGCTTTTCTCAACATTCATAATGGCTAACACGGTACAACACCCTAAATTATTTCAGAAACATGAATATGCCATTTAAATTCAAATATTGGGGAAAACATTTGTAGGTTATTTATTTATTTAATTGAATGGACATTTAATATGAAATACAGTAATTTAAAACTTCTGCTGCATGGATTTATTATTGAGTGGACACCTTGAGACAATTGGGTATTTTATTGTTTTGTATATTATTTTCATTAATGTGTATTGTGACATTAATGACAGAAGGCATTGAATTGTACTGTATCAGGTAATTAATTATTATTTATTAATTATTTTGTATATTTCACATGTTAGGATATACAGTTTATACAAACTTTACAGTAATATCACATAAATAAACTAGAAAATCCTTGTTAATCATATTGTCATATTGAGCAAGGAGTGCCTGATTGTGAACACATTGCGACTACTTTGTAAGTTATGTGTTTGCTGCACTGAAAAATAAAAGCCACAAATCTTTTGTAGTCATAGAATCTGACAGTCTTTTATATTAATTCAGCTTTTTCAACCTCTTTTAAGTACTGATTGGTCTCTCCAGAGTAATTTGACGTTTACATTATCTAGTAGTGCTTTTAAATTCTACTATGTGTCATGTTCCTTTAGTTTGCTCATTGTTTATAATGAGTTATGGTTGATTTCTAAAGCACAGTTTTATGCCAATTGCTTTGCTTCTAATCTGGTTCTAAGCAAAACTAGGGTGAGATTATCAGTACTGAGATTTGGGGGACACACTGGGGAATGATTAGTGCCTACCATGCTGCTTGTACCAACAATACAAACAGTTTACAACCAACCAATGAGATATGTCAACCAATGTTGCCAGGGCTTTAAAATGTTAATGAGGCACTACTGTTACCACTTAATATACGAAAATGAGTGAAAAAATGGATTACCTGTATTACCATTAAATCTAAGATGTTAGTAATATAAAAAAAACCTAATGTGTTACCTTCATACATTTTATTTTTAGGATAAAAGACTTTAGTCGAATTTATGTACTGTTCAGAGCCATGTAGTGCCTATGGACAACACAGTAATTTGTTCCAGCTCTTAAAAAAATACCACTGGCCAGTAAATGCAGAATGCTTCATGAATGGGGATTTTGGAATAATGGCATACATCATGCTTTTTTTCCAGCAATTCCAGAGTAAAATGCTGAACTGCATGAACAGCTCACATCAGGAGCTAAGTGCTACAGATGTGTTTTAAGTACCCCCATTGAAGGCTATGTTTCTGGCTGGCTTTTCAAGCCCACCGTATCCTGTACTGCCCTTGTAGTGCTGCCTCACTCTCACTGAACATTGATTTATGTGGTTCCTACCCTTACCAAGCTTTGAACATAATACAGTTTATTTTACCTATACTGAAGATAAAACCTGTCCCAGTGTTGTTCCTGCCTTGTGTCTGATGCTTACTGAGATAGGCGTCAGCTGCCCCATGACTCTGCCTTTGATAAGTGTGTTAGAAAGATAAATTAATTGTGTTATTTTTGGTATTCCTGCAGCTTCTGTTATGGTACAGCCAATTGTTCTGCTCTGGCTCAATACTGTTTCTTTTTTTGTTTTGTTATTGTATTAATTTCAACACACATCTTTTTAATAATATTAAAAATCAGTAGTGGTCTCCCCTAGACTTTCTAATATCCATCTCCATATCTGAGTATATTTGAGGAGTAAATAAAATCAAATGAATAATATATTGAACAATTATTATAAAAGTAAAGTTGAATAAATCGGACTCTGCAGCTGCATAAGCTAAAAAAAAAAAAACAAAGTTGAGTATGTGTTCAGATAAACCACCACTTCCAGTTAACAGAAATAGCCCAAAAGTTGATAGAAATCTATATTTTGTACCTAATACTTGTGTGCAAAATTTGGTTGACCTAAGTGAAAGCATAGCAAGTTATGGTGTTTACATACACACATATACACATACAGACACACAGACACAATTCCAAAAATGGTATTTTCGGACTCAGGGAGGTCTAAGACAAAAATGGAATTTTTGGAGGATTCCAGTACTTTCTGTATACTTCATATATACGAGAAAGTCAGGAAGGTCTAAAACGTTGAGATTCATCAAAATCTCAACATCAAATTTTTGGACGATTATAAAACTTTCCCTATACTTCATATACGAGAAAATAAAAAGGCAAGTTTACAGGGGGATACTATAGTCATGGGGGACTTTAATTTTCTGAATATTAACTAGGGTAACCTTGCAAATGGAGAAGCACAAGAGCAGGAGTTTTTAGAAGTAATCAGTTACTGTTTTTTATCACAGTATGTTAAAGCACCAATGCGGGTGGAAGCTTGTCTAGGTGTTCAAATTTTGTAATAATCAAGATAGAATTGAGGATATAGGGGTGATTGAACTACTAGGGTCAAGTGACCATAATATAATACAGTTCTCAGTGTTTTGTAAGAGTGCAGATGCAAAGACTAAAACTGTTAAGTTTAACTTTGGTAGGTCAAGTTTTGAGCAAATGCAGCAAAGTCTAAGGAGGATAGACTGGGATAAGCTTTTAAGAGAGGAGACAGTCGAGGAGCAGTGAAACAGGTTTAAATTTTTTTTACATGTAATGCAAGACAGGTACATACCTAAATTTGGAATTAATAGGAAATAAAAAAAAACTCCACAGTGGGTTAATAAAGAGTTAAAAAAAAGCTGCAAAGGAAAAAATACAACTTCATAAGGCATATAAGACTAACAGCTCCAAAGTGAATCGTAGGACATATGAAAACATGAAGGGCAAACATTAAGAAGGATATTAAGGAGGCTAAAAGACAGTTGGAGAGGAATATAGCAGATAAGGCGAAAGAGGTTATTTCAGTATTTTAGTAGTAAAAGAACAGTCACACAGCATTAGTGTCTTCTTACTCCCTTTATGTTGCAAAAAGCCAGCAAGCAGCTAAATCCACATGTGTAATAGCAGCAAAACTGGAAAGAAGAAGAGCGGTTGTGGAGGTTTTTAATGTAGTTGTTTTGAGAATTATTTATTTATTTATTTTTATTGGCTGAGGTGTAATCCTGAGGATGTAAGAAATGTACTTTAAGTTAGTTTGTGTGTAAGAAGGTGGTTGTAAGTGAAAGGATTTCCCCTTTTTGTCAGTGGAAAGGATCCATTGCTTTAAGGTTACCAGGGCAGAAGTGGTAATAAGCCCTCTTGCTATAAGTTCAGGGCCATTTTTGATAAGTATAGGTGTTGCTATTGTGAGCATTCTGAAGCTGTTTAAAATGGGCATTTCAAACTTGTTAATTCAGGGTGCCTCCTAGTTACTGGTAGTACTTTGGACTGCTTTTGAATATATTTTTTCTTTGGCTGCTACAGAGTCACTTGATCGATTATTAGAAATGTATTTCTTTTTTCGTTTGTTTCTTCTTAATTGGCATCATTGGACTTTATGCTTTTACAGAATCTTTGCCACTAACTGCAAATATTGAAAGTTTATTTATTTATTTTTCTCTCTGAGATGACTGTTGTTGTTTTTGCCTGATTAACTACTGGGAGTATTTCCTCAATTAAGAATACATCAGTGTATCATATGATTTTTACTTATCTTTATTTATTTATTTGTTTGCACCCTTTTTGGTTTTTTTGTCTTTTTTCTTTCTCATCAACATCTATCGGATTGTGTCTGTATCTACAGTACAATGAAGACATCTATGTCTTTGTTTTACAATTACACATCTTTGTTTTAGGACACCTCAAGCATCATCCGATTATGAGCTACTGACAGGCAATAAATCTTGACAGTGACTTGTAACAGGCTTCTTATTAGGCAGGCCAGTGAAGGTTCATGGCTTATTGTTCATGGATGTATTTTGAGTCCTGCCAGACTCCATATCTAATTTCATTACATAATTATTAAGATTATACCCCAAAATGGGAGAAATTTAAAAAAAAAAAAAATTAAGGCTACATGAACAAAAATACAATTAGTTAACTTTTTCATTAAAAGAAATAAACAGTTAACAGATGTGAAGGGTGTAATGTTATAAAAGGATGTGTTATGGTGAATAATAATAATAATAATAATAATGCAGTAACTTAAAAATAAATTCTTTATCGAGAACCCAAGAAAGCAGATGGAAACATCCATCCATTATATCCTAACTACAGGGTCACAATCCCAGCCAACACAGGGCACAAGGCAGGAAACAAACCCCGGGCAGGGCGCCAGCCCACTGTGGAGCGCACACACACCCACACACCAAGCACAATTTAGGATCGCCAATGTACCTAACCTGCATGTCTTTGGACTGTGGGAGGAAACTGGAGTACCCAGAGGAAACCCACGCAGACACGGGGAGAACATGCAAACTCCACGCAGGGAGGACCTGGGAAACAAACCCGGGTCTCCTAACTGTGAGGTAGCAGCGCTACCACTGCACCATCGTGCCGCCCAGATGGAAACATATTAAAAGAATATTCTCCACAAATATTAGAAATAACCATAGACACATGGAACAAATTACCAAGTAATGTGTTACAGAGTAGAACTTTAGTTACTTTAAAATCTCAACTCGATGTTACTGTACTTTGGAGAATCTAAATGAATAGAACTGGCAAGCTTGTTGGGACGAATGGCCTGTCCTCATAAAAATTGTCCTAAATAAATTAATAAAAAAACAAAGTACTAATTTTAAAAAATTAAATAAGAAAATACTACATCTCCCCCTTAATTCAAAAACAAGAATAAAAAGCGAAAAAATATCTACATTTTCAAAAATAATACATGCAAGAATAAAGGAATGTAGAAACCAAAGCAGGACCAACTTGAAAACATAATAGTAATGATGGAGTAATATCATCATATTTCTGTTCATGATGAAATTGCTTTGATAGGTATGAACTAAGCCATGTAAGTCCCCGAGAGTCCAAACAACAGTGTGAAATCTATGCTTAAATCTAAGAACTTACCAGCTATAACATTTCTTTAACTTCAAAATATTAGATTATAATTAACAACACAAATTAATCAATTTGTGTTCTGTGATCACTGTAAAAGCCACACTGACATTTTTCAAGTAAGTTGTAATGAATAAGGTGAAGCTAAAGCTGTGAGCCTACTATTTTTAAAAACACATAAGAATAAGATTGTAAACATATAATTGGTCTATAATTATTAAGCTTATTTGTGTCTAGATCTGAGGCTTTGGAGTACCAGACCTTCTTGAATTCACTGAAGGGGATCCTGGAAAGGGTCTAATCTGGGGATTCCGTAGTTTTGCCCACATGGGTAATGATGGAGACACCTGGAGAGGCATGATTGGGAGGAACAGCCTCCCTGATCTTAACCCAAGAATTGTTTTGTTATTTTACTTATGTGCTAGGCGTTGTTTGTCCATAACAAAAACCATGTTCAAGCATGAAGTGGCTCATAAGTGCACCTGGTACCAGAGCACCTTAGGCAAAAGATCTATGATGGATTTCATAATCATATCATCAGATTTGCGGCCATATGTTGTGGACTCTCAGGTGAAGAGAATGGCAGAGCTGTCAACTGATTACCACCTGGTGGTGATTTGGGTTACATGGTGGGGGAAAACGCCTGGACAGACTTGGAAAGCCCAAGTGAGTAGTGAGGGTGGCCTGGGAATGTTTGGGTGAGGCCCATGTCCAGAACATCTTCAACTAAAGCCTCTGAAAGAACTTTTCCCAAATCTCGGGGGAGGCTAGGTACATAGAGTCCAAATGGGCCTTGTTCAAAGCCTCCATTTTAGAAGAAGCTGCAAAGAGGAAGGAACCAATGATGGACACCAGAGGTGAGGAATTCCAAAAGACTGCAAAAGAAGGCCTTCTATATATGGTTAGCACGGGAGACTCCTGAAACAGCAGAGAGGTCCTGATAAGTCAAAAATGTTGCAGCCTTGGTGGTTGAGGAAGCAAAAACATGGGTGTAAGAGGAGTTTAGAGAAATCATGGAAATTGAGTATTGTTCGGGCTCAAAGAGGTTTTGGTGACTCACAAAGCAAAGGCAGGGATCACCCATGCTGTACTCAGCAAGGATGGAGAAGTGCTCACCTGGACTGAGGATGTTGTTGGGCAGTGGAAAGAATAATTTGATGAGCTCCTGAACTCAATGGACACGTCCTATGTGGAGGAAGAAGAATCAGAAGCTGATGGGGTATCAATGCCCAGAAATGCTGCAGCCGCTAGATATTGTTGGACTGTCATGGCTGACACACCTGTTCAATGTTGTGTGGTCATCAGGAAATGCACTTTTGAAGTGGTAGACTGGGGTGGTGCTCTCCAGTTTTAAAAAGCGGGACAAGAGGATGTGCTCCAACTATTGGGGGAATCACACTTCTCAGCCTCCCTGGGAAAGCTTATGCCAGGGTAATTGAAAGGAGACTCCACTCCCTCATGGAGCCTCAGATCCAGGAGAAGCAATGTGGATTTCATCCAGGCTGTGGAATGCTGGACTAGCTGTTTACCCTCGTGATGATTTTGAAGGGGCCATGGGAGTACATCCGAATTGGTCTAGATGTGGACTTACAGAAGGCATATGACCACATCCTTGAGGGTCACTGTGAGAGGTGCTGTTAGAAGTTCCAGGGTTTGTGGTTTTCATAAACAGAATATCAAGGGGTAGTCAGAGAAGGGAGGGGGTCCAGTTCAGTGACCATAGAATTGCGTCACTGTTTTTTTCAGATATTGTGATATGGATAAGACGGTTTTCAACTGAGTGAGATTCAGCAGGCATGAGAATCAGCACCTCCAAATCTGAGGTCATGGTCCTCAGTAGGAAAAAGACGGACTGTCCTCCCTGATTGGGAGGTAAGTTACTGCTTCAAATGGAGGAGTTTAAATACCTCGGGTCTTGTTTACAAGTGAGGGGAAAAGGGGTGGTGAGATCGACAGATGGATTGGGATGGTGAGTGCAGTTATGCAGTCACTATACCAGTCTGTATTGGGGAAGAAGGAACTGAGTCAGAAGGCAAAACTCTTGATTTACCAGTTGTTCTATGTCCTAACTTCAGCTATGGTCATGAGCTTTGGGTAATGACTGAAAGTATGAGATCTCAGGTACAAGCGGCTGAAATTAGCTTTCTTCACACAGTGGCTGGGTTCTCACTTAGAGACAGGGTGAGAAATGTCGACATCCTGAAGATACTCTGAGTACAGCCACTGACCCTGCACATTGAGAGAAGACAGTTGAGGTGGTTTGGGCATCTGATATGGATACCTCCCTGTGGAGGTTTTATGGGCACGACCAGCTGGAAAGAGACCCTGGGGAAGACCCAGAGCTAGTTAGGAAGATTATATCTCCCAAACGGCCTAGGAATGCCTTGGGATCCCACAGTTTGAGTTGGCAAGTGTGGCTGGGAAAAAAGACGTTTGGGCCTCCCTGCTAAGACTGTTGCTCCCGTGATCCGTCTTTCGAATCAGCAGTGGAAAATAGATGGATCTGAGTTTTTCAAACATGGTCTGACAATCACTACTTTTGTGCATTAGGAACTACTGTATTTAGGTCAATCGACATCAATTGATAATGTTAAGAATGGATTTAGCAACTTAGACTGTGCTTTTAAAAATAGGAACTCTTCCTGTATTTCCTGGGCCCGCTGCTTTTTCAGTCTACATGCTTCTATTAGGTCAAATTATCTCAAAACTCAAGGTGAGCTACCACAACTATGCAGAAGACACACAACTTTATTTATCGATAACACCTAATGAACTCGATGCTCTTGGCTCTCTGATCCAATGTCTTTGGAGTATTTCCAATTGGATGAGTAGAAACTTTCTCAAACCAAATACGGATAAAACAGAAATCTTACTTATTGGCACAAGTGGAAATAGCAAGAGCATTAGAGATAAACTATCCCTTAAGAAAAGTCAAGGCAGAGGTAAAGAATTTAGAGGTAATCATTAACTCTTCTGGCCTAAACTTTAAATTACATATTAACCAGGTTACTGCGACTGCATTTTTTCACTTAAGGAATATAGCAACAGTTAGGCCTATTAGAACTTTACAAGACGCCGAAAAATTCATTAATGCTTTTTTTTTTAGTTGATTAGATTACTGTAATGCACTCCTAACAGGACTACCTCGAGAGAGGTTAGGAGCATGCGCTGATACAGCGCATTGCCGCACCCACCACACGACAAAGCAACTCAGGATCCAGATTAGGACCTGAAGGCAGCCATGCAAGAGGTGATACCTCAGCAGCACACTAGTTCAGATGGAGTGGAACCAGTGTAAGGTTTTTTATGGTGGCTGGTGTGCCAATCCTACCATCAACCTCCAAGTTTTTCCCTGCAGGTTGGAGGGCCTATATACAGAGCTGGATGCAGATTAACGTCATACACAGAAAACAAAACAAGAAAAACAAAATTTGAGTACATCCTACAAGTTTTTGTATTGTTACACTAGTTACTTGTCATTTACAATTGACTTTACTAATGGTTTTTAAAGCTTTAAATAATTCATTGGTCTACAAAAAAAAAAATTTGTTTGCTTCTAGGAACTTCAGAGCATCTCTTTATTAAGTTTTTTACACTGATTTCATATATGAAATCTGAATTAAGCTAGCATGTCAGGTTTATGAAAAACACATCATTGACGTTTTGACACTTTTGAATATCAATATAATATATCAACACCTGCGGTGGGCTGGCACCCTGCCCAGGGTTTGTTTCCTGCCTTGCATCCTGTGTTGGCTGGGATTGGCTCCAGCAGACCTCCGTGACCCTGTAGTTAGGATACAGCAGGTTGGATGATGGATGGATGGATATATCAACACGATATCTGGAATTTGGACTATGTCCCACCAAAATTGTTTTGATGTGTTTATTCTGAAAACAAACCAGAAGACGACACCAGAGACACATTAAAGCATATTTATGTCAGTTTATCTCAATATAAAAGTGAGGTCAGCGTGCCCAAAAATGTTGGAGGTACTCGCTTTTGTGCTTGTACTGCACATTCATGACTCTTTACAAGAACCAACAGCAGTCATCCATCATGCTCGGAGTTAATTTTTCCTGATATTAGTTTTCCATCACATTTATATTTTGATGAAATCTTTCCCCATCTCTGACTTAGATTCAGTGGAAAAAACTCAAGATGAGAATGTAAAAAATGCGTCTTTAGTGACATTCGGGCTCCTGTAAGCTAATATACTTTCAGCATATTCTCCACAAGCTCAGCATAATTCTCTGCTCTGTGCCTGTCAAGAAAATTCTGGACAACCTGCATGAATGAGGGTGCTGATTCAGTTGGCTTCAGTTTCCTTTTGAACTCATTGTCAAGCATCAGTTCACGTATTTCAGGGCCAACAAAAACACCTTCCTTAATTTTGGCTTCACTTTTCTCAAGACTAAACATATTTCTTAAATGCTGAAACGCATCTCCTTTACTGTCCAGTCATCCTAGTTGTCCAAGACCTGGAACATCATAACTAAAAAATGGGATATGCTGGACAAAAACAGTTTTCAGATTTGGAGTCAGCAAGTGAAAGGTTCAGATGAAAGAATCCCAGAAACAAAATGCTTGTTGACCAGTGAATTGCTTTGTCCTATATTTTGGAAGCCTGTCACCCTACACTCCAAGTCATAACCTTAGATCTTGAAATGGAGGTCTACATATAATTACAAGAGTCAAACTTAAAAGAAGTGGTGATTTGGCCTTTTGCTGTTATGCAAATAAAATCTGGAATACTTTAACCAATAGAAATTCACCAGGCTAATACTGTGAATCATTTAAAAAACTGCCAAAACCTTATTATTTTAATTTGGCATTATTCTTAGGTACATTTTAGTTATATTCCTAATAAACTATATGGGCATAGACTTATCATATTCTTCAGGGATCCACACTCTTTTGTAATCTCTATTATTCTCTGCTGTCTTTTCCAGCTCTTCTGTTGTAGCAGTCTGCACCACCACCACCTGGTTAAGGCACCATGCAGCCGCTATGATGATGGAATGAAGGCAAGAGTCTCAGCCGTCCACAAAACCAACTTCAATCAAATCCTATCATGTTAAGCCTGAAAACAAACAGGACGGATTTACAAACATTTATGTTAGGTGGAATGCCCAGTGTGGGCAGGTCTTTTGGCCTTGGAACCCATGCAGATTTTTTTTCCTCCAGCCAAAATGGAGTTCTTTTGTTGTTTCTATCCTCCTAGCCATCTGACCTTACCTTTTTCTTTTGTTACTCATTGTTTAATATTATTTCCTAATCCTAATTGTTTTTTTTTTCCATGCAATCTGAGCCACTTTGTTTGTATGAAAATGTGTTATAAATAAATGTTGTTGTTGCCACCTGGAGTTCAGGTGGTCTTGTCATCTGTTACTGACTATCTTTGGCCACACTTGCTCTCTAAGGAAAGTTATTTGTCCCCTAGTTTTCAAGCCATCCCTCTGTCTTTCTGTCATATTAGTTTCTCTAATTGCTGTTAGGGAGCACCCAGTACATGTGCATGGAGTATCTGGATCTCTGAAAGAAAAACTGCTCAATAGTGCAATGTAGGTTGGAGATACAGACGGGAATTAGTATAAAAGGATAACATTTGCCCCAAGTCATTGGTTTAGGAGGTGAGCAGAATGACAGGGAGAGTAAACAAGAGAAAACATTTTAAATGAATAAAATGGGGGAATATTTTGAAAATTACACATAGACAATTGGTAGGTCATTCCCTGGGAAAGAAAGTGTGACTTCACTGTTTAGCTGTGCTAACACACTAGACAGCCAGACCTCTGATGTATTTGTTTTTTATGCTTTTGTTCCCACATTTGGATGAGTGTGTATGAAGGTGCACAAATGTTATAATGTCCTTAATGAAAAGCAGTAAATCAATCTATTGCTTCTGAATTTTTTTGGAATGCTGGTAAGATAGAAAGAGATATCATAGTCAGTAATGACAATAAATGTGTTATTCTGTGGAAACAGATGCATTTTATTTACCTTGTTTAGTATGAATAGTATAATTATGTGCATATTTTTCCATGTATATCTAAAATAAACCACTCCTAACAAGTAATATTCTACAGTATACAGATTTAATTTTTTTCTCCAGCCATCTGGAGGTTTTTTTTTTTGTTTGTTTGATTTTTTCTGTCCTCCCTGGGCATCAGGCCTTACTTTTACTCTATTTTAATTAGTGTTCCCTAATTCTATTTTCTTATTTATTTTGTCTTTTTTCTCTTTCTTAATTATGTAAAGCACTTTCAGCTACATCATTTGTATGAAAATGTGCTATATAAATAAATGTTGTTGCTGTTGTTGTAGTACATGTAAAATAGTGGATAGTTTACTCCCTGTCAAAGTTATATTGTTTTCAAAATCTTTGCAAGTGCAGCAAATCTGTATTGAAATGGAAGTTGGATGGATCTTTGGGAAATGCAAGAAATCCAGAACATCTAAAGAATGCCCACATAGGCATACAGTACAGAATTCCATATAGACAGTGAAGAGAAAAGATTCATTATTATTGTATATTTGTTGAAACACCTAAAATATCAGTAAATATGGCCATTTGTGCATGCTATATTCTGAAGTGAGCTAAGTGGCTTATTTGGGGTCATATAAAGATGCAAGGCCAAGATTTTAATTGATAGCCTTTGTGGCCTGTAGAGGGTGCTCCAGCTCCCTAATACACAGCCACAACTCCAGCAACAAACAAGCCTTTTATTTGGGAAACTCTTGTCTTTAAGAATTTCTCACAGCTTAACATTCAAAGCACAAAACACTTGTTTCTTCCTTGCCTTTTTCTCTCTCTCTTTTAGTCACCTTCTTCTGCCAGCAAGCTTCATCCCTCTTCCTCCTGAATCTGGATCCTGGAGCTGTGGCAGTGGGCTCCTTTTATGTAACTCCTGGGAGTACTTCTGGTGTCCTGTGCTTGTGCTCCAGAAGCACTTCCAGGTGAGATGGGGGCCAGACATAGTGGGCTCCAATCCCTTCAACTGGGTGGCACCCAGTGCCCCCCCCTTCACGTTGGAGGAGGGCCCTTAAACACACGTGAGCAAATGGGCTCATGTGCCACCATGTTAGGAGACTGGGACTTTCTTTCATGGATCACCTTTCTCCTCTAGGATACGGCAACAGCCTGGGTCATTCTATGTGATAAAGAGAGACATCTGCTCTGTATCCCCTTCAACTTTCTAGCAACCGCCTGTGGATTGGTGGGGGTTCTGGACAGCACAGATGCCAACATCAACAAGCCTCTCCATCTCGTCCAGCCTTTACACATTGTCCTCCGTTACTGGGCTGTCAGTCATCTTGCCCTTTTCAACTGTCGGAATCCCGGCAACTCACCATCCTTCAGACATCTTGTCCAGAGGGCAATTCACTCTGGGTCCCCTTTTAAATTATGGTACAGAAAACACTCATCTGCACTACCACATTTAATCAGGATGGAGAGTCCGACACCATGTCTCTTCAGACATTCCTGAACTGTCTTCAAGATTGCCTCAGCCATCCTCTCCAAGCCGTCAATCACCTTCTTCAGTAAGTCGATTCTATGCAAAATATCCAATACAGGCTGTGGGGCATCTTTTCCAGATATACAAAACTAATAGTCCAAACTAAGTTAACTGTTTAGGCTTAGACTCTTTTGTGCTCGGGAAAGCCCTTTGTCTGGCCCACCACCCCCATTTCCAACAATTTTCCTGGTGAGAACTCAGCACATATTTCCCAAGCCCTCAATGCTCCAGGGAAGGTGGTTTGGGCAGTCACTGCCCCCTCCCCCCTTTGCAGGATCCCATTCATTGGGTGAGTCCTCAGGCAAATTGCCGGAGATTCTTCCATGAGCAGAAGGGCCAGATCCTCCTTGTTCACATCGCAAGAGTTCATCCTCTGATTGTCCCATAACGACGCAGGTTTTGGCCATAGACGAGCATCTGGGCATTCTCCATCAAGGAGGGAGGCATACAATACAATACAATATATTTTTATATAGCCCAAAATCACACAAGGAGAGCCGCAATGTGCTTTAACAGGCCCTGCCTCTTGACAGCCCCCCAGCCTTGACTAAGAAGACAAGGAAAAACTCCCAAAAAAAAAAACCCAGTAGGAAAAAAATGGAAGAAACCTCGGGAAAGGCAGTCAAAGAGAGATCCCTTTCCAGGTAGGTTGGGCGTGCAGTGGGTGTTAAAAAGAAGGGGGTCAATACAATACACAGAACAGAACAAATCCTCAATACAGTATAAAAATAAAAATTTTAGAAGTACGTAGCAGAATTTAACAGTGGATGATATCACATAATATGATTTGGATTTGTTTAGAGTCCTGGAGACCTCATCCATGAAGCTGCCTCCCCCATTTGGCCAGTGCTGGGCCAGCCAATGCGATGAAAGGACCCCTCTTTCCCATGATTCCTGCAATCCTCCATCAGGGATGACTTTATCATAGGCAGGCACAACAACTTGGCAGGTAGGCCATGGCACCAAGTGCCACATTTGAGTACCGAGAAGAGAAACAGAATAGGTGAGGGTTAGTATCCAATTATAACTATCATGTTACTTATGTTTTAGTGCTAATGACTAACAACAGATATGCAGTCTGTACAGTTAATCAGCAGACCATTCCGCAGTTTAGAGGCCATGTAACTAAAAGCTCGACCTCCAACTGTTGTTTTATTAATTCTTGGAATCATAAGTAGACCGGCATCTTGAGATCTTAATGTGCGCTCTGGTTTGTAAGTCAGGATAAGTTTAGACAAGTAAGCTGGACCTTGGCCATTTAATGCTTTATATGTCAAAAGGAGGATTTTGAAATCTTCCCTAAACTTAACCGGGAGCCAGTGTAAGGATTTAAGAACTGGAGTTAGGTGTTCGCATTTTCTTGTTCTTGTGATAATTCTTGCAGCAGCATTTTGGATTAACTGGAGCCTGTATAAAGAACCATCCTAGCAATATATCCTTGCCACCTAGCAATCTGGTTTAGATAATGTCTTGTGTATGCTCAAGGCAGATAAGGATGCCAGCCATCCTCCACATTTTGTAGTGTAAAGTCCAGTACTTTAGTTGCAGTGACTGACCAAGGATGATAGAAGATGGACAGAGGAATGGCCATAAGGTTGTCACACCTATTTTGCATTACAGGCGTTAAACCCAGGCTATTTGAGTGAATATCAGGTGTCCTTACCATTAGAAATGGGATGATCATATTTACATGTGTGAGCCTGTAGTTGTTTGAGGCTCTGCTGCTAGGTGAGATACTAATACTACCTTATATTTACTTTTGCAAAGCCAAAACAATTGTTTACACTTTCTGATAATTTAAAATATACTCAACAGAGAAAAATGTTGTTTTATGTCAACTTTCATGCCATGCTGTCTCACAGTTCGCATCTCAAATCTAAATACATGCATGTTAGGTAGCCTGGCAGTTCTAACTTGGGCAGTGTGAGTCCGAGCATGCCTGTGCCATGCAAAAGACTACTGCCCTGTCCTGGTCTGCTCCCTGCTCTGTGCCCTGTAATGATGGGATAGACTCCAGCCTCTAAAACTCTGAACTAGATTGTGTTGTTTAAAAATGGACAGATGGATGGTTAGACGGGTAGACCTTTCATGTTGAACTCAGTCCTAACTGTTGTGTACAATCAGGTAAGCAATTTGCTCACAACCTGTAAGGTGATTTTGACTGAATTGGTAGCTTTGTGCTTGTCACCCTAGGACCGTAACTGCTGGGCCACAATCATTATCTGGATATTGTCTTTAACAAGTTTAATTTTAACTATTCTGTTGACTTATTTATTTTATTTTTCAATTTCAAGGTCATTTGTATTTTTTCCATATCTGTTACCTTGTATAGCTCACTGAGCTCTTAAGAGGAAATGCACTGAATATCATTAAACTGAATTACACTGAATTTATTTCCAGTCCAAAGCAAATTGACTGATGTCTGAAATTCATTTCAAAATATATTAATAATAATAATTATTATTATTATTAACATTTATATTGCACTTTATATAAACTGGGGACCATCTCAAACTATAGGCTCCTATATTTTCAGATATGTGCGATTTACTTGGAGAAGTCTGAAATGCCTTATATATATCAGATGTATTTTGGAATATATAAAAGAAATTATGCATTTTAAAATATCATGCAACTGAGCAGGATGCAATTTTTAACAAATCTTGAAATGCAGGCGAAATATTTTAAAGTATATTTTAAAATACCCCGAAACGCACGTAGTATCAGATATCTAAAACGATCTTTTGAAGAAATCTTAATATGCACTCCAATGACCTTAAGGTACATCAAAACGTATATTGTGAATGTACTTAGAAAGAAGAGAAAAACCAAGATTAGACTCTTTTTTGGGAGCTCTGTAGTAGTCGCTGTTCAGATCAGGGGAAACGTCTCTGTGTAACTCAGATGCCCTCTTGTAACCCATGTTCGTAAAGCTTTTGTTGTTGTTAAAAAAAAGCCTAGGGAGAGAAACTATTTCCGGATAGACTGCGCACGCAGTAGGCTAAAGAGTGCTATGTATGATGGCTTCGTTTTTTCGATTCTGTTTGCGATGTTGTAGTGATGACGAATCCGGACACGTCCCTTTAAAGGAGATGCCGATGGTGCAGCTTGACACAGATCATATGGGTAAGATGCATCTTTATTCTAACTGTAAAAAAATTGAAAAACATGTTTACTGGATGTAGTAATAAGAGGGCGTGTATGTGTGTCTTAAAGTCATGAGACAACTAAGCCAATTCTTCCAAAGCGCTACCTAAATCTTAGGAACTGTTATCAAAGTCATGAGTCGTGGCCCCCCAAAGGGCGTTGTTCGACCTTATGTGTTTTTTTAAAACTAACAGCAACAAGAGTGAAGCTTCTTTCAGTCCAGTCCCCCTGTAAGGTCTATACAGACAATAAATCAAAATACTGATACTTTTCACAAACACTCGAGTCTGACTGTCAATTGAAGAAGACAGCTTACATGCCCAAGAGCACGGAAATATGGACACGACCCACAGAGACACGTCTAAAAGCAATTTTGGCTTCTCTGTAAAAGAGGCTATCCCGCTATCCAGCCCCTAACTGGCTCTGTTGTGTTTACGTTGCAGCTCTAAGCAGGACGCTTTCCCTTCTCAGACCAGCCTCCTTCGCGGAAGTAATTTGCATGCCGTACGGGTAACCCGGTGTTCCTCCTCATTTTTGCGGGTGTGTTGTAGAGTGGTTTGTATTGCGCCTTGTAAAGGACAGGAACTATGGAATGAGTTCGCAGTCAAAAATAACTCGTGGTAATCTACGACAGATTTACATTTCACACGTGTGAATTACGCTTACTGAAAATTAGTACAGTTCTTAAAATGCTTTATTTATCATTTTTACCAATATAATAAACAAATTGTTAACGTTAGTAAAATATACAGGGTGGTCCAGATCTAATTATGCAGACCCAGATCGTCTGGATGACTTTGATTTATGCGGGGATGATTCCAGTTCGGCTCGAAGGCGATTCTTCATGTTGTCAGTTCGCACACTTCTCGATGGTCCGGGAATTTTCGGGTGATTTTCTATGTAATAAACGTAATAAGTTATAGCGTGATGAAAATTGCATAATTAGATCTGGACCACCCTATAGCTTAAATATATACGATGTATAAAACAAACATGTTAATAGTTCTTTTAACGTTCTTATTTTTAATATTTTGAGTGTTTTTTACATTCAGTTCCATTTCTGTTTTAAAGAAACTAATATTTGATGTGTATTTGATCCATTTCATTTTATGGATGTGGTATTTGCAAATAATAATAAATGAATTATAAATATACATCTGTTCTCCGCATCTGGGCGTGTAAAATAAAACATCAAAATCTTCGAAAGATATATGAATATTCAAAGACAATTAACATAATGCTGGACAAAGATTTTTAAGTGCCTTTCTGACAGCCTGGGTGTCACAATCCCTCCTAGAGCATTAACAGCTGTGTTTGGTGCACAGACTTATTTTGTTTAACTGGTAGAATCCTAACTCTCCTCTTTCAGTGGGTAACTGATGTTTTATACTATTTGAAATTGGAAAAAATCTAATTCTCAGTTAGAGGATCTGTACAGAACATTTTCAAAACCTGGCAGGATCTAATCAATTATATACAGGTAGAATAAGCTCTTAAAGCACTGAGGAAGTAACTCTCTTCCCATTTCTTTTTCTTCTCCATTTATCTTTAACCGCCAATTAAACTCATCAATTTATTTATTTTTACTAGCTTTAAGTTTTACTCCGTTGGCCATGCACTCTTTCTCAGGGGTGGGGTTGATTTGTTTTCAATATTTTGAATAATTTTGTATGACACTTCCTTAATTGTATTAGTCAGACAATACATACTTGACATCATCAAAACATTTTGCCAATTAATATTTAAAAATTTAGAATTAAGTAGGGTTTTGCCCGTGGAATATAAAATATAGCGAGGGTAGATGCAGGAGGAGGGTTAGAGTTGGCGGGCGGGGCTCTGTCGTGCGTACCCCATGGTTGGGCGACTTAGTCAATTATATATATATAGATTACAAGATGGCATGTAAAGTTAGCATGAGATGCACTTTTGCCAGCTTCTTGCTTGTATAAGACGAATGCATTCCAAATGCACTGTTCCACCAGATGACGAAATATCTTTTTGTAATATTTCTTTTGTTGCCTCTGAATAACAGGATAGAAAGTCAATTCTTGATCAGCATGATCTACACCACCCATCGTGCTATTGTAGTCGGCCACAGCACAACTTTTCATAACCTGCTTGTTGCCTTTTGTTTGTACAGTGACTGTAGTTGCATTAAGTATAGCGCTAAGAAGACAAACATCTTTCTTGTCCTTCCATTTCAGCGCAAGCGCTTTTCCCTTTTATCAAGCTAGTAGCTCACCTCACTGTGATTTAGCTCTGTCAAGGTCTTCAGACATGCCATGACAGTTGGGATGCACTGTTCCATATGCATCAGTTTTTCTTTGCAGCGAGGTATCAAATAGCTCTGGCGAAGTATAAAAGTTGTCCATGGTTACACAGTAACCTTGATCCAGCAGAGCATCTATCAAAGTCCGCACCAATGACGTAGCCGTTCTCATTGTATTTTGGATCAAACATTTTTCCTTTCCCTGTTTACAGAACCAAATTCCAAATGTATCCCATTTTAGATTCACAAAGCTCATAATACTTTATGCCAAATCTTGCTCTTTTTGATGCAATGTACCTCATCCATTTTGCTACAATAGCCTGGTATATCTCCCAAATGTTCTTCAGAGTGCTGGATGGGTATTCTCATCAAAGTCTTAATTGTCGGTAAAATGCAGATATTTCATAATTGGTGAAAACCTACACTCTTATGTAATTTCTCCAAAGAACGGTTTTGCCAAAATTTTGTTCTTGGACCAGTGCAATCACTGCTTAGTTGTTTCACTACAAGTCTTTGCAATATCCATAAGCCTAAAAAGGCCCAGATATCATCAGCAGTTACTGGTTTCCATCTTTTTGAACAGGAAATTTGCTTAGGTGTATGGTTACTTACCCAACACTGTTCAGCTTAACAGTTTGTTTTGACAGCAATTTTTTCGATCACGTTATCATCCAAGAATAACTTCAGGTAAGTGAGTGGATCTTGGCTGTCAATGTCCACTTTTATTCCTGGCTGCCCCACAAAATCAAAACAAGGTGGCACTGATTTATTTGAAGCTGGGACAACAGATAGCCAGACATGAGGGTCACTTTTGGATATATCAGAATCACGTTCAAGACACCATTATTATCGGGGTTGGGGGTTACTGATCATTACAGGTGAGAGGAGAAGACGCAACGACACCTTTGCCCATGTGATGCTTGAACATAATGATTGCGCAAGACCTTCCTGTAACATTTTCCAAGTAATGCTCAGGACTTGTGCTGACAGCACTTTTCAGCCCGAGTGATTCTCCATTCTAATGCTTACGCAAGATCCTTCTGTATAGTTGCCCAAGTGACACTCGGTACTAACGCTTTTAGTACGGTTTTTGCAGCCTGAGTATTGCTCGGGTCTAACGCTAAGGAGGTTAAGGGTAGTTCTGACACCGATGAGAACATATTAATTCTCTCAATTGTCTTTATAATCTCCTGGGGCCTCATGTTAACATGGCATAAGCACAAAAGCCGAAATTTGCTTACTTACAGAAAAATACAGATGCAGGAATTTGTGCGCACTGCAACTTCCACGTTCTTCCACTACATAAATCCCGATCAGCATGAAAAGTAACGCTCGTGCACGCGCTTCATGTAACTCCTAACTCCTCCCAGAATTACGCTTCATTGAATATGCAAATCAATATAAATCGCCCTTAAGCTCAGCCTTCTGTGAAAAGATAATGGGAAAAGCACGGGGGAAAATATAAGAATTTCAGTGAATACCAAGTGGAGGCAAAGGAAAAACATACTATTTGTTTAATCAAACCGTGGTATAATCAACAAAAGGAAGTTGATCGAGTGATATAATGTTTTGGAGAAACTTGAAAGCTCACGTTCACAAAGTCGCACAGTGCCAGAAATAAAAAACAAAATCACATATCTAAGTCGCCGTGAAAAGGCGAGTTGTAGCCCACTGTCTGAGTGTCATATGAAAGCTTATTAGGGTACAGAGAAAAAAAAGGCACACAGTGGGGGAAAAGCAGGAAATGTCAACTTCAATCTCGAAATTTCCACTTTAATCACGTAGTTTATTTTGTCATTAAAGTAGAACATCATAAACGTCATCTTAATATCGTTTAATTAACCACTTTCTCAAATCACATCGTAATTAAAGTATAGCACGTTAAATGCTTTGTTTTGTATTTGATCTTCTTTGTGCTCTATGTGTGTGAATCACTACGTGCTTCTTAAACCGGCTCTCTTCCTCTGACAGGACACAGAATCCATTACATTCATGATATTACAGCTCTCTGAATAACTAAAATACTGAGATGTATACATGATATCATTTTCATGATGATAGGAGTTAAAGCACGTTATTAAACATGGGAACACGGCGCAGTGATTGTGTGCGAGCTTCGATGAAATTATTTATTGCAGCAGTACTCATGGGCGGCTCTAGGCAGAGAAAGAATCGGTGGCCCTTCGCCCGCCAATGTCAATATGGTATCTTATGCATGGTGGATGGCCACGTCCGTTGCGGACACTGCATAGCCGCCTCATGCTCATTACACAAGCATTTAACTTTTGTTGAAATTTGCTGCTGCATTTTTAACTGTGTCGTTATTTTCTCTTTCTGTTTTATATTCAATATATATTGGCATGGCTGCCCCTGCAGTTCTTGCTTTTCTTTCTCCAAGTAACCGATCGCCATACAATCAGCTCTGTAATAGACGTTAAGCCATCTGTAAGCTTAGAGCGCCGATTCTTCAAAACGTTTAAGGAACATTGAAATATTTTCGTAGTACATGTTTAATTATTCTATCCTTCACGCCAGTCCCAGTGAAGAATATAGATTATTTAAATGAAGTTAAAATTTTATCTGTATAATATAATAAACATATTTTGCTGCATTTCATCTTAAAAATGATATCGTCATCATATGTAAATACGCGCT
This sequence comes from Polypterus senegalus, assembly GCF_016835505.1. Taxonomy (NCBI): domain Eukaryota; kingdom Metazoa; phylum Chordata; class Cladistia; order Polypteriformes; family Polypteridae; genus Polypterus; species Polypterus senegalus. The sequence continues at coordinate 161,013,532 of NC_053155.1, forward strand.
TTATAAAGTGGCTCAGGTTGTGCAATATTATAACTGTAGTGCAAGTTTACAGTGGGGTGATTGTACTTATAAGTACAAACAGTTCTACAAGGCGCAATTGATTGAGTGCATTTACAGTTCTTGGGATGAAACTGTTTCTGAACCGCGAGGTCCGTACAGGAAAGGCTTTGAAATGTTTTGCCGTGGCTGAGGTAACGTGTGCTTGATACTGTATACCGATAATTCTCTTTCTGATCAGCTGCTGCTGAGATTCACACTTAGATACAGTGATATAAATACTTGGAGTGGTGCAGTGAGAGTAATATGGAAAATGATGATCCACTGTGGCAAATGGGAGCAGCTGAAAGAAGAAGAAGGTGCAGTGAGAGTAACAACGCTAAAGCAGTTATGGTATTTGGAATACCATGCCTATTCCCTGGACCATTATATTGTTACAGGTTAATTACAATCAGATGCATTACACTAATAAACAATATGCAGTTAGTTTCAGTGTATTTATAAAGGCGCGTCAGGAAAATAAGAAGTAACCACACAGGAACAGTAGCATTGCTTTGATGCTGGGTGCCGCCAGTTTGCAAAACCGAGCGGAGAACTTGCGTACGACAAGGTATGAGGTACCGTGGAAAAGTGTGTGGCTTTACGCCAAGTGTAGGTTTTATACATCGCAATTTGAACGTGGAAAAGTTCTTATGCAACATTTCTGTGCATTCGCACCGTTTATACATTAGGCCCATGGTCATTTCTTTAAAAAAATTGTGGTGTCATCAGCAAATTGACAAATTTTAACTCCTCTTCCATATAGACTGATACCTCGAAAATGACTGGTTTCAATGTGAAGGACCATTGTTTACAGTACTTCTTCTCTTAACAAAACAATTCTTTTACTGCTTTAATCAAGTAATAATATATACTATGTAGATTTATTGAGGGTTCACGTGCAGATTGGTGCAATAACTAAATAATATTTGCACCAAAAACACAGTTTTGTTTTCAGCACTCAGAATAACCATCCAATCAAGCCACCATCTTGTACAGCCTACAAGCAGAAATCTGAGGCATGAACAAAGTGTCAAAAATACGTCATTGGATACACAAGGCATTCTCTATCGAGGAGGAAACTCTTGATTTTTGTTACTACCCATGTGCAACAAAGGTGGAAATATGTAGGGCCAACCCAACATGCTGAATTCACAGGTATTTCTGCTAGTTTACTTGTTGCTGCACAGCATTTGCTTTTGGTTTACAGAGCGTAAAAAAGTAGTTTGTTTATTCATGCTAATTATAGTTGGTTAATAGTTGATGTCAGTCAACTAATTCAATAAAAAGTTTAGGGTTTCTCAATACCATTACGTGTATTGTATCTTTTTCATTCTTATAATTTTTTTTAATTTATTAATATTTTTTTTACCAACTTACATTGAATTTGAATTGAAGAAATATTTAAGAATATGTGCAACGCTTCTGTGCAGCCTTTTTTTATGGATAGGCACAGTATTTTAATTTCAAAGTAAGTGTAATGTTAAAATCTGTTGAAGCAGATATACATATAAACATTGTTGATTGATGACATTCAAGAAATAGTCCAAATCCAGTGATGGTTGATGTAAAATGCTAATTATCCTGTGTCTGAGTCTGTCTAGCACATGTGTCACCAATGAAAAAGCAAATATATAGATCAGCAAAACATATTTACTAGACTGCTACAACAAAACTTAATTTTATCTACAACTTGCCTGTGAACCGTATGTAGTTTGTGTTCACCGAACTCTATGCTGTATTAATCTTATTCTTATGGAAAAAAAATACGCTTTTTGCCATGACTACAGTACCAGCAACAGTACAGTGCGGTAATGATAATCAGATATATGCTTAAATAGCCGTCTTCTAGATATGAAACTTTATGAACAACTTAGCGTGACGCATTACTAGGTAGCAGCTGTGACATGCTTTTGCATAATAAATAATAACCAACTATAATCCGTATGAATAAAGTATAACATACATTACCTCCCTTTTTTATGTTCTGTAAACTAAGAAAAAATGTTTTACAAGAAGTAAACTCTAATAGAAATACCTGTGAATTCAGCGCGTTGGTTTGGTTCTAAATCTTTCCAGCTTTATGGCACATGCATAGTAACAAAAATGGATTGTTTCTTCCTCGATAGAGAATGCCTTGTGCATCAAACACCGTATTTTTGACACTTTCTTCACACCTAAGAACTATATTTGTAATTTTTAGAATCGCATTTTAAATTTGTTGTAAATTATTACAGTTTTTGACAGCAATCTTACTCCATAAGGAACAGGGAAATTTTGTTTTGTGTGTTGCTGCCACCAGTGGGTATTGCAAGGAGTAGATTCATACAAAGAGCCGGAAAGGACTGGCAGAGAAAAGTCAAAAGTTGATAAGTAATTAGTTGCATTTCTTTTTTAAACTTCCTCAAAATTCAGGTATGCTTTCACATCAAAATAGACCAACCATCCTGTATCTGTCTTCTTTTTTTACTTTGTCATGGGGAACCGAAGCTTCAGATGTAAGGCAGGAGAGACCAGTGGTTGTGGGGCACTGCACATAATTATTAGTAGACTTTGCTCCAACCAATTATTTAATTGGAAGCCAAACCTTGTCATTTAAGTAAGACTAATGTTTAATTAAGTGCTTTGCCTAGGCAAACTGTCTACCGGTTTTAGAAGTTACTTATAGTGCAGTTTTGATTTCTCTTATATATTCAGAAACGCTTTTTGCTGCTGTGGTTTTTAGTGCAGATTAGTAATTGTTAATTTGCTTAGTACAGTTTTACATTTTCAGTATCCCTGCCTTCAGTTTACTATGAGACACAAATAAAAAGCAGCCATTGGCTAATGTGGTCCACTTTTAACACTAGAATTCCTGAAGCATACAAAAAAAACTCAGAATCTCGGCCCACCTTAAATCCCTTCACACCTCTCCATCAGCGTCTTTTGTTTTGTAAATGCATCCCTCCTTGATGGAGCTCAGCTTGCAGGCAAAAAGGTCTCCCAGCTCAAGCCAAGTCACCTTTATCTATGTGTGGGGTGTCTGGAGTTGTAAGTGAAGTTGTGGAGTGCTCGTTTTTTTTTTTTATTATTTAGTTTTATTCTCTCAGCGACACACACTTAGCACAACAAACTTCCCTCTCCCTCTTTGAGTTGATGGAATGTATCTTCATTCTTTTCCCAAGAGCAGCACTGTGGCTGATGCCTGCTCAGAACTGTTTGTTGTAGTGGCAATCAAAGATACGATGTCCCATGACTAGATATTTGAGTATGTGGACATCAAAGCAAATCACTCAATTCAAATGAAAATGGACATTTATTAACATCCTAAAACACTAGAAGCCAATTGATTTTGTGTAAAATTGTTCCACAGAAATGATGATTTTTCTGTTTTGCTCACATTTGTGTGGCAACCATGACATTGTTGGGGATTGAGAATATCCTTTTTTGTTTGACATGATTCTTTAATCTTTTGTAATTAAATACAACCCTGCTATAATTTATTGTTTAGGTTACAGCATTATTTAGTGAAAGTCACATGCTGGACACATCACTGTTCTGCATAGCAACATTATTGTTATTCACCATCACAAAGTGCCATGAAAGCAAAGAATATGACAATATCTGATTGATAAAATGATAAGTACAATAAATGTTAAAACTGTAATAAAATTTAAAACAATTGTTTAGTATTGATTGATTTAAGGAGGAGCTTGGAAATAATAAAATATGAGTGGGCATTGTGCAGTTAGAGAAAGCAATCAAAACTAGGGAAGCTGTAGAGTACAGTGTTCATTTCAGGGAGCTTGTTATAAAATAACTGTTTTAAGATTTAATTGCTCTTTGAAATGCCTCTAGGTTTAATTTAATTTACTATCAATGAAGCATTGCAAATCACGTAGTGTTTAAAACCATAAAGAAGACGGAATTTTCATTAACACATTTGAAGCAACTATTTGGAGGAGTACGCAATCTAACACTAAAAGACTTTAGTTTCTCCTTGTACTGGATTAACAGCCTGGACAGGTATTCAGTTGTGGTATTTTGGTGTTCACAGCTTTTTCTAACTGATCGATCTAGGATGTGACATGATCATATTGTTTAGACTCCAGCACTTTCATTTTTATCTTGTTATAGTCTGTTGTTGCTTCAGAAAGAAAAGCACTGAGGAGAAAATTACTGAAGTCGAAGTGATGAAAAAGAACTTGGGCATCTGAAAACATGGAACACAGAAGGACTCTGAACCAATCACTCAAGAAATGGAGTGACTTGAGTGTAGTCGAAGAAGCTCTAAGTTCAGTTAAATTTAAAGCAAAATGCTGTGACTCCTGCCTAAGGATGATGTAATCCACTCTATTATTTTTTGAGAATGAGCCAGACTTCATGAGTTATGTTGGAAATCCTGCTAAAAGCATTTTTTTTGTCTTACTGGTTATTCATCCATCGAAGGTAGTAACCGGTGTAATTATGTTTTAGTTTTGTGTGATGTGAAAGCCTATCACAGCAGTACTGGGTACACAGCAGGAGCCAACACTACATATGGATTCAGTCCAACGCGGTGTATTCATGCACACACCTTTAGATAAATGCAATCAAAACGTTCACAACTTACAGCAATGTCATATCCTTGTCCAAAAGTCCACACGAGTCCATGACCTAAAAAAACAAACTGAGAAAACATCTCATCATGTATTTTTCTAATTCATAACTTAAGTTGAAAAACCCTAGAATATACTTTATATTTTAATCTTTTGTACAGGCAAGAATGATCATTCAGGTGAAATTTGTTAATAATAAGATAAAATCCCTCCTACATTGTGTTGCTAAAAGAGGGGAGATTAAAAAAATGATGACAATGTTAAGTTCAGAGATCCTAAGCTTTATTAATTGAACAAAAATGAGAGTCCGTAGTCAGTCATACTTTAGCTTTTCTACAGCTACTTTTCCATAAACACCTGTTTACATTTCTACATGAAAAGACTATTATTGTAAAAGTATAATGTCCGTCACCAGTCGCACTCAAAGTACCACTTTGCCTTAAATATCATATTTACATTTAGGAAATGGGTAAATGGTTATGTTCTATCTCAAGTTATTGTTCTTGCCAAAAATAAAGCAAGTCATGGCAGTAAGTGAACTTTTTCTTTCTAAAATAAAATTAAAGTCAGATGTACACTTTCTAAAATGTAAGTGCCATTTCCATAAGTAAATGGCTTATGTTATTTTCTGGCAAAGTCCATTATGGTCCAGTAGAAGTTACTACAGTACTGTAGTACAAGGGTGTTGTACCGTGTTAGCCATTATGAATGTAGAGAAAAGCCAAGCAAAATGACACATTTTATTGGCTAACTAAAAAGATTACAATATTTTGAGGCAACTCAGGTCCCTTCTTCAAGCAAGATGTAATACAGTACTGTGAAATCATTGATTTTTACAGAAACCAATGTTCAAGTTGCTTTCTCCCATGACAGGTTGCCAGTTATACTTGTTAAATGTTACAAAAATGGAAATTAGAAAGCAAAGTCACACAGCCTAAGTTTTCACGGTCACTGTGAAAGGGACACAAATAGGGATACTTGGGAACAGCTATCATCTTAAATCTTTTTATTTTTCCACACTTTCTATGTCACTGTTCAGTTGATACCTAGTTTATGGTTCCATTATTAATGTAAAAGGGACCATAAGTAAATATACACATTTTTGTACAGTTTTGAAGTTGAGGTTACCAAGCTCAAACTTTTTCAAATATACTTCTGCAAAGGTATTACTAAGATAATCTTAGGTAAAAACCTTCATAATTGTGTATCGTTTATCATAAAAATATTTTTAGTAGATAAATTACTCAAAGTTATTGTCTGCTTTTTTATTTTTATTTTTTCATTTTTATTACTATTTAATTTAATATTTGTTTCTTTGTATACTGCTGCTGGATTATGTGAATTTCCCCTTGGAATTAATAAAGTATCTATCTATCTATCTATCTATCTATCTAAATATGGTAACTGGGGGTAATTATGCTTTTTTTGTTAGTAATTTTAAATGCAATACTAATAATAGGTCTTAAAATTACCACAAATATACCAGGTAGTGAAACAGTATGATTGTCATTTGACCTAGCACATTAAACAACATTTATTTAATCGAGGGATCAGAAAATATGGTTCAAATAGGAACAAATGCCTTTTTTATATTACTTCTCTCTTTATTTGGTTTCTTAAGTTAAATTTAAAGGATATTCAAGCTGCATAGGGAAAATTTTACTTGGCTATTACAGCATTTTAATCAGCAGCAGATTCATTCCTGTAGGTACTGATTTTTTTCTTTCACAGTAAACTACCCTTTAGAACAGGGGTGCGCAATTCATCAATCGCGATCGACCGATAGATCGCAAAGGTAGTGCAGGTAGATCGCGTTGCATTCAAAAAAACTTTTTTTAAACGTTACTCTATCATATATCCTCCCTATGGCATTTGCCACTTGATTGACATACTGGGCGGCCAGTCTGAGATCTCTTTTCTTCAAGCACACTGGTCATCCCGCATGCACGATCAAACATGCAAGCTACTGCAAAACTCCGGCTGTGATCTAGTTAGCCTTCCAATTTATATCGACTAAAGAAGGGATTTAAAAAAAAAATGTTTGAGGACATTATGGACAGAATGTCGAACTGGAAGAGGGTTTTTTTCTCACAATGTTACAATCGAAGTGCTTTTGTCTGATGTCCGAGGTTCGAACCCCGATGAGGGGTGCAGTGGAGTGTGTATGCCTGATGAGTCCAAAATAGGGCGAAACACGTGTAGCGTACTCTTTGCATTATTTGACAGTTAACTGTGTAACATTCTATGATCTGCTTCTCGCAACTGAGAGGGCACCCATGGCGGATGTTTGCCAACTTGCAGACCAACTACACGCGTTACCTGGTAGGTAACCACCCATACAGTCAGATTGTGATTCAGACTTCGAATGCAATATATATGTACTAGCCAAAAAGCAGCATACCATATGCCGCATAATCAGGCCGGTTTTTTAATGATTTTTAAGCACAGGGAGAAAATTAACATTTGAAAAATCGGTAATGTAATAAATCAGCAAGAAAAGCAACATTGTAACAATACATGGAACGAACCAACACACAATCGTCCGTGACTGAAAACTGGCGGACCATCATCGTGCCTTCTCCTGCCAGATGGAGGGATGGGGGTGCACTGCGATCAGTGTGGAACGGGAGGAGAGGAGAAGGACATTCATTCAGCTCCCTCCGTCATGCTAGTCTGCTGATTTCTCATTCAGTATGCACTGCCCGCTCATGTGCCCACCTCCAACTCGTCACTTTAGTCGTTGTCGTCTTTACACAGTCCAGATGCACCTGTGACTCACGTAGACGTCTCATTGCTCTGTGCGGTTTTGGCTGCTTTTCTATATATAATCCACCAAGACACGGTAGTAGCGAGGTGGGAGGGGGGTGTGCACAAAGGGTAGGGACGCAACCAGTGGGAGCGTATGAGTCGCACTTAGTAGAAATTCCACGGTTTGCAGCCCGAATGGGGTTCAACGGCTTACCCACGCCTCTCTGCGCCGGGTAGACACACGCTCAATCTCATGCATAATTACTTATTGAATGCTAAACACTTCTGGAAAGACACGGTTGTCTAAAAAGGGGTGGTGTGAGAATAAAACAGTAAGTTAATGAAAAGATGGAACTCTGGAGAGAGCAAAATACAACACAATAGTGAACCCGCGGCATAACAAACTCTGCATAATTATTTATTGATGGTTGAACACTTCTGGAAAGACACAGTTGTCTAAAAAGGGAGGGTTTGAGGATACAACAGAAAGTGAATGAAAAGATGGAACTCTGGAGAGAGCAACATATAATTGTCCGTGAGTGAAGAAGACGCATGTCTGTCGCGGATGCGAATTGCTGTATGTAGCGTGTGAAACAGTTTGCTATGGTGCACTTGGTCGTGCGTCGTAACCGAAAACTCGGTTTTTAAAGACTGCTTACTTCATTGTGTTTTAACCTCAGTTGTAAAGGATTGTTTTAAGGATCCCATGGAATACCCCTCGCAAACCGTTTTACACCCTGCATATGGCGACTCACCTCCGTGAGAAACATGCCTCTATGAACAGTCAAGGTGGCTCAGAGGTACATGAGACCTCTACGACAGACGAATATAAATGACGCCGTTCTTTCTGTGTCGTCGCGTCCCAGTTGGTGGGCGTGGCTCTGTGAGTTGTTGTATCCAATGGTCTTGGATTTGGTGGGCGTGGCTCCTCACTGCGTGCGCCATAGGTGTCTTACTTGTCGGGCTTAGTGAATCCACGCCCTTCCGCATGCTTTCCATGGGTGTCTTGCCTTAGTGAATTTTATATATATATATATATATATATATATATATATATATATATATATACACATACAGTACAGGCCAAAAGTTTGGGCACACCACCTCATTCAATGTGTTTTCTTTATTTTCATGACCATTTACGTTGGTAGATTCTTACTGAAGGCATCAAAACTATGAATGAAAACATGTGGAGTTATGTACTTAACAAAAAAAGGTGAAATAACTGAACACGTTTTATATTCTAGTTTCTTCAAAATAGCCACCCTTTGTTCTGATTAATGCTTTGCACACTCTTGGCATTCTCTCGATGTGCTTCAACAGGTAGTCACCTGAAATAAAACCATGTACACATACATATACAGTACACACATACATACACATATACATATATACATACTAGCAAAATAGCAGCAGCAAAGTACTGCCTTAACATTTTTATTAAGAAGAAAATTAAACCTTTTTAAACTGAGGGAAAATATACCAATAATTATTTGTTAAGGATCTCTTTGTATACCACATTGTGAGTTCGGCCCTCCGGTTGTAATATGACCAAGCTGTGCGCTGAGCTTACTCTTGAGCATGCAACGTACAGTTGGCCATGTGAATGGTAATCTTGTTTCAAATCTCACAGCTTGGATTACTGCTGTCATAATCGGTTTGAGTTTCATGGTTTGTTTCAATTACGACAGTATTTGCAGGTCTTCAAAGTGTCCACTACTGAAATCGTCACCTGTGAATCTAAGATGTTTAAGAGGCATTGGCGGTTGTCAAAAGGTGTAAAATATTTGGCTATTTCGGTACACTTGAATGCGACAACTGAACAATTTGTGAATCCAGCAGCAGCAGCCATCAACTCACATGCAGAACCATAGGTGAAGGGCTTAAGCATTTCACTCTTATACTGCTCCTGTGTAGTATAATTATCTCCTGTACTGTCATCAGTCCACACCTTGAACCTGTCCCAGTCATTCAATACATAAGACACAATGTTCCTCCGGATATCAAGAGTGAGCCTGATATGACCATGCAATATGTAACAAAGAGAAAGGAAAAGGTAGGTGCCATCTCCGGGCATGGAAACCACTTAGTAAGTGACAGTTCTTTGATCGATGGTGATCACCTCGATAGACATGTTAATGGGGGTACGGTTGGAACAATAAAGGAAATGGGTACCCGAACAATGTAAAGTAAGTCTAAAATACCTACACAATAACTATAATCGTAATAAACGAACAATAAAACAGCGGAGAAGCTGTGGATTAAATAAAAAGGCTGTAGTTATCAGCCGGGAGACGTGAATCCCGTGGCGAAGCAAAGAAGGGAATGATGAGACCGGAGCAATGGATGGCCTTATATAGGCAGGCAGCCAACAACGTGGGAGGCGTGGGGATGGGGGACCCAATGTCGCCTCACATGGTGACCGAGCTGCAGGCTATGGACGTATATATCTATGTAAGTAGGATTCAGTTAGCGTTGGGAACCCGCATACCAAATTTCTTGAAGAAGGGCCCATAAATAACAAAGACTGTTGAAAAGTTCAATATGGTGGCCGACAGTGGCATCATACCACCGAAATAAGTACGTACATCGGTTTCGGTTAGTGCAGGGAAGCCGCCTACCTAATTTTATGAAGATGGGGCCATAAATAAGAAAGTTCAACATGGTGGACGTTGTTGACCGTTATCGACCGTTATGACCGTTAGGTGTAGAATTTCGAAATGAAACCTGCTTAACTTTTGTAAGTAAGCTGTAAGGAATAAGCCTGCCAAATTTCAGCCTTCTACCTACACGGAAAGTTGGAGAATTAGTGATGAGTCAGTGAGTGAGTCAGTTAGGGCTTTGCCTTTTGTTAGTATAGATATATACTAGCAAAATACCCGCGCTTCGCAGCGGAGAAGTAGTGTGTTAAAGAAGTAATGAAAAAGAAAAGGAAACATTTTGAAAATAACGTAACATGATTGTCAATGTAATTGTTTTGTCACTGTTATGAGTGTTGCTGTGATAAAATATATATATATACACACACACACACACACATAAACATATATATACATATACACACATATATATATATTGTAACAGATTAAGTGCTCGCTCGCACCCTTGTACCCTCAGACTATACGTCAGACACCAGGTAAAAGTCCAATGATGATATTTATTATAATAATAAAGTGCAAAAAGCACGCTCCTCTCCACAATTCTCAATACACAATACAATAATTAATAAACCAATCCTCCACTCCCAGACGCTTAGCCACCCTGCCTCCCAACTCAGCTCATCGTCTGGGAGCTCCCACAGTCCTTTTATATTCCCTGACCCGGAGGTGTTCCTGCCCAACAGTCCACAAGTCCTTATTCCTTCCGGGTCAGGGTAAATAGTCCTTTTCTTCAACCCGGGAGCACGTCGTTTCTTCCTGTCACGTGACCGTGACGCACTCCCAGGTTATAGGGCACATAAGAGGCTACGAGCCCCCCTACAGCAACGCCTGGTGGCCCCCAAGGTATCCAGCAGGGCTGTGTACAAACACTACATAGTCCATGATGCCCTGCTGGAACTCGGGGCATGATCATGCTGTCGGGAGAGCTCCTCCTGGCGGCCTGGGGTTGAGGGCCGGAGTGAAATGCCGGCAATCCACCACAATATATATATATATATACACACACATACATCCACACATATATACATATTGTGCACTTGAACCCGGACACACACTGATGGATATCATAAGTTCACCACACACCCTTTATTTACAATTATCTACAACAACAAGAGTCAGTGCACTTCCCAGTGCCTCCAGCACCGTTCCCTCAAATATCCAGGCCTCACGGTCCTTGTGCCTCACTCTTGGCCGCCTCCCGTCCTCTCTGTAGCTCCGTCCTCTTCCACCCGACTTCCGCCAACGACTGAAGGGAGGCGGCCCCTTAAATAGGAACCCGGATGGGCTCCAGCTGCTTCCCCTTTCGTCTTCCCCCCCAGCACTTCCTGGTGTGGCGGAAGTGCTGGGCTCCAGGGATATTCAGGCACTGGGGCGCTGCCTGGCGCCAACATACAGGGCGCGCCTCGCGGTCTGGAGGAGGCACAAGCCCTCCTCCGGTCCTCCTGGGCGTCCCGGCCGGATACCACTAATATATATATATATATATATCTACACACATACATACACATACATATATATATATATATATATATATATATATATATATATATATATATATATATAATCTATCCACACACACATACATCCACATATATACATATACTGTGTGTATATATATATATATATATATATAATATACAGAATTCTACACACAACACGCCATAATGACTATATGAAAAAAGTTTACTTGAGGTTTTTGCAAATTTATTAAAAATAAAAAAACTGAGCACTACCCCATTTCTCCTCCCATCCATACCATGCTAGAACAATTTCAATCCACCTCCGATTAACTTGGCCTTACTCCCCTTCCATTTAGTCTCATGCACACACAATATATCAACTTTCCTTCTCTTCATCATATCTGCTAATTCTCTTCCCTTACCAGTCATACTGCCAGCATTCAAAACTCCTACCTTCAGTTCCACTTTCCTTACCTTCCTCCTCTCCTCCTGCCTCTGGACATGTGTGACATGTCTCCCCCCTCTTCTTCTCCTTTTTTGGCCAACAGTACCTCAATTTCCACCAGAATGCTGTTGCCTAACAGTACTGGTGGCGGCCGTTGTTGACCCGGGCCTCGACCAATCCGATATGAAGGAAGTCACTTTTATAGCTAATAGTTCATAACTAGTTGGTTGCCAAAGGGTTAGGTGTCAAAAATGACATTCAACCTAAAATAACATATGGTGTGAAATGCTTGGGCTTGCAATTGACGAAGCAGTCTTCGTTTGCAACAGCCTGAATTATGCACTTTGACTTGCAGTCCTGACTTTTGAATTACTGTAAATGGTGACCCTTTTGAGCTCTCTCAGGTAATATTTAACCTTTAGATCCTATTAAAGTCAATTTGGAAATGAATTACAAAACTGGGTCTATGAAGATGATTAAACAAGTAATATCTCTTTTCTGCTTTTAATAATCTGTAAATCAAAGTTAACAACAGTAGCACATCGAGATATTCGCTAAGCAGGTATGTTTTTCTTGCCGTTTCCTGTTATTTTACTACCCTTGAAAGTGGATCATCAACACAGTACAATTCTATGTATAGCTCATATTTTTCTTTATTAGAGTCCTCTTTACGGTATGATTAGTACTATTTAAGGCATCTGATATTTTCCTTGTCTGTAACATTATCCTTAGTGTTGTTTCCACTTTCAGAAATTTCATCATTCATTTCAGGAAGACCTCAGTAGTGTGCAATGAAATTTTCCAATATGCAGTAATCCCTCCTCGATCGCGGGGTTTGCGTTCCAGATCCCCCCTCGATAGGTGAAAATCAGCGAAGTAGAAACCATATGTTTGTATGGTTATTTTTTATATATTTTAAGCCCTTATAAGCTCTCCCACACTGTTTATAAATATTCCCCGCACAGCTGTACAGCATAAACCCTTTGTATTCTCTTAGATATTAGGTAAGATTCATTCAAATTATGTATGTAAACACACTGTTTACATACAGTAAAACCTAAATATTATTTTAAAGATATCAAGTGTCTCCAATATCATATATGTTACAACCATTATGATAGACAGGCCACCAGCAATAAATACGTACAATGCAAGAAAAATTGTATACAGTAAATATGTGTACAGTGACACTAAACGTACATACATGTACTAAGTACTGTAAGTAGAAAATTAATTATAGTTACTCACCATCAATGACACGATGACTTGTCCGATAACAATGAGTTTAGTTTTACTACACAACAAAGGAGAGCATTACAGCTCTTCCAAAGGAGCCACTTCAGGCGATTGTGTAGTACTGCCGTTGTTCTTCTTCTGGCAGTCTTCAATCCAAATCCCTAAAGCAGATTCCATCCAGCCTACTGCCTTATTACATCCACTTACAACTCGTTTTGCACCCTGTTTAAAAGGACACTGCGGCTGTAGATCTTATATTCCTTTCCTACTTTTTAAATAAAAAGAATCGTAGCCTCATTGATGCCGTAATGGCGTCCTACAGCAGTGTAGCTTTTCCTTTCCTTCAAAATATACAAAACGTTTACCTATTCGTCAATCATTAACATCTTCCGTTGGCGCTTGGGCACGGCCCCTGAAGCAGTAGCAGGAGCAGATCGTTTTGGAGCCATAATGAAGGGCTTGACTATGCACAAAGATCAACACAAAAGAGCACAAAAGTTAACTCTTTACACAGCGAAACACGTTGATGCTGAATAAGCGAGACAAGACTTCCTGGTTAACACCGCAGAATCGAATTCAGCGCTCCGTCGCAGAGCCATTCAGCACACAGGAACTTAACTGCGTGCTCTGATTGGTTAGCTTCTCAGCCATTCGCCAATAGCGTCCCTTGTATGAAATCAACTGGGCAAACCAACTGAGGAAGCATGTACAGGAAGTAAAAAGACCCATTGTCCGCAGAACCCACGAAGCAGCGAAAAATCTGCGTTATATATTTCGATATGCTGACATATAAAATCCGCCGTAAGAGTCGAAGCGCGATATAGCGAGGGATTACTGTAATTTGCCTTGAGTGAGGAGGGTTTAGATGTGTTTAGTGTCTGTTGTTCAGCCAAGGTAAGTCTGTGTCTTTGATCTTGTCATATTATTGGGAGAGATCTTTGTCATGATTCTACAACTTAATTGCAGTGAAACTAAATTGTTCTAGTGGGGACAGCTCTACTATACTGCATTCACTGGATGGTAAAGTTCCCCCTTATAACCACAACACATTTTGTTGCCCCTCAGCAACAATAACAATAAGAAGTTGAAGGAATATTTGAACTAATAACACTAATTCATTATTTTAGAAAGCTGCTGCCAATATATTTAGTCATGTTTTTTTTTTACAAGTAAATGGACAAAAGCATCAGTTAATAAGAGACAAAAAATAAACAGCCATAGAAACAGTTCACATAATAAACAACATGCATTGGAATTTCATTTTCTACTTAATACATTATAATCTTGTTAATCAGCTTTCAGTTAAACGTCCTCATTTCCGAAGGTGCAAATAATTGTTTATATTGTGCTGTGTTTTTTTTTTTAAAGAACATTATTTTGTTTCTTATCAAAAGGCACAGTAACAATAAAGCATATGAAATGAAAAAATACGGCAATCATTTTGTGTCACCTATCAGTAGTACATGTTAATGGCAATCTAGCTTTTCGAATGTATCGTACAAAGTACTTAACTTTACGAAAAATAAAATAATAGTCAAAATTAATTGTATATGAAAAACTTTTCTGTTTAATAATACTAACAATACATTTATATCAATATAATGTCAATTATATTGGATCTTTAGTGTGTACAAAATAAAATGCTACTCACAAGTAGCCTCCTTAGAATTCTGTTTAACCCCAGAAAAAAGAGTCAAAAACAAATTTTTTTTCAACAATAAAAAATGTCATTACATAATGTTGAAATGTTAACGAATAAAGTTAATAAATAAAGGTATATCAACTGCTGTACTGATGCAGATTTAGTACACGTTGTTTGTGTGATTGGTTTCGAAACAGTCACCAATACACAGACCGATGTTGCAATCTGGAGAGAAGAGGCATCTTTCTTTGCACACTTTTTAAATTATTTTTTCTGTTGTTTGAGCATGAGATATGAGAATGTCAGTGCCTGAACCACACATTTGACACACCTCTTGTGTTATTGTAGGCTACCACAGCACAAGTCTTAGTTACTTCCACCTTGTCCCTGATAAGAACATTGACAGTTGCCCCTTTTGAACAATGCGTAGGGAGCAACTGTCTTTCTTGTCTTTCTACTTGATCGCAATATTTTTGCCTTTTTGCCATGTGCCCACTTGCACCACAATAAACCTTCAGGCAACCAAATTTACCAGGCTATTGTAGCGATCTGGTCATACAGTGTTGTATGCATCAGTTTCACCATCTGTGCCAATGTCTGAGGACCAATTCACATTATCATCATTATTGCTTAATTCAACTAATGGTTCAGTTTTCAGTTTGATCTCATTTATTCACACCACTGTATATTAATTGAAGGCTCAGCTCCACACATGAATATTGATGAGTTTAGAGTGGCAAAACGCATAGAAATATTCATGATTTTTTTGCTGCCTGAGGGCAGTCCCGTGAGCTATTTGTGCTTAACACTGTAACGCGCATCATTATACGTCATCCTCAAGTCTGACTTGAGCCTAATCATAGTTACATAGAATTCTGAGCCTGAGTCATGACCGGGATTAACACCAAGGAGGGTAAAACATTAATAAGTAAAGAAACAAAAAACAGTGCATGTTAGTTGCATTAGTTCCAACTTAAACATTTTGTCTGTTAAAAAGCTGAACAAGGCTACTGTAACTTTAGTCTTATTTTCGTGGTCATTCCTTAATAATAGTAGTTAAAAATAGTTAATTTTTTAAAAATTATTTTTAATACATTTTTTTAATAATTCAATTATTTTTTACATAACTTCCATAATGTATATGTCTGTAGCAGACAGACCCATTTATTTATCATTGAATAAAATTCATACTATACTGACAGTTCATAAACATTTAGATGGGATTAACAACTTCTAGTTAAGAATAATTTAATTTCCCATTCAGATGTTTTGTGGGTGGCAGTTAGTGCCACAAGCTTTTTGTCTGCAATACAGTACAATACAATTTATTTTTGTATAGCCCAAAATCACACAAGAAGTGCCACAATGGGCTTTAACAGGCCCTGCCTCTTGACAGCCCCCCAGTCTTGACTCTCTGAGAAGACAAGGAAAAACTCCCAAAAAAACCTTGTAGGGAGAAAATGGAAGAGACCTTGGGAAAGGCAGTTCAAAGAGAGACCCCTTTCCAGGTAGGTTGGGCGTGTAGTGGGTGTCAAAAATGTGCCATGTGAATCAAAAAGAAGTACAGGCAGTGGCACTATTACTGTTCATGGTTCCCTTTTGAACTTCACTCTACCTGGATGGTATACATCAAGTATTATTCAATTTTTTCATGGTGAGTTATTTTTCAGATTTTCCTTTAATGTTTGCCCAAGTTTTTCCAGATAGATTACAGTGAGAGTAGGCATGAGTGGATCTAGTAATAACCTGGCACCTTATCCTCTGGCCCAAGGATGTGCACAAATGGGGATTGCAGTGGCTGAAACCCCTGCTCCTCTCTCTTCATTGGCCCTAATGCCCTTTCCTTCTTTTAGGATCTAAGCGCAAAGTTACTCTGCCTTTTTGTTGTAAGAAACACAGAAAAAGCAGCAATAAGTAACATGGTTTGCTAAAAGTAGATAGGCTACTATTTACTCTCCATCCTGGAAATACAATTATTGCTATTAATCCCCCCAAAAAATGTATAATAATTGGGTGTGCTTTGTATGGTGCCATGACGCAGAAGGCAATGCCCCAGCTCAAGTGGCGCATATTGACTTTAATTACAACGGCAGCATTTTAGTTTACTCATTTCGGTTTACAGCCACTCCCCACTTTTAAAGTTTATTAAATAACTGCTTTTCACAGTGCACAGCATTTTCCTCCTTTCAGCTGAACTGTAGAGTGTTCTAATAGTGTGAATTCAATGGGGTGCCCACAGGTACAAGTTAAAGCCTTTCTTTACTCCTGCTGTAATAAAGTTGGAGAAACTAACAAACCATACATAGTGTTGGACAGTGTTACCTTTATGCATCTACAAATAACCTTAGTTACACTATCTACTGCTCCTTTATGAAATGTATGCAATCGAGTTCTCGTGAGACTATGAGTGGCTCTCTTTTCAGGTCTGTGACTGCAGCTTAGTTCTACTTTAACATTAAAAGATACAGTAGAAAATGATGGTGTTGGACCTGGTTCATATAATAAGCATCTAACTGCCTTTACACATGGCACCTGTTCCTAAGTAGGAACTATCTTGCAAACACAAGTTATGTTGCACAGTTGAACCAAATGTTTTGAAATGAGTAGTACGTTTATTATTTCTTTACAGCAAATGTACATCCTTAATTGCACATTTCTCTGGTATTTGAACTTTTTCATTTTGATTCCAATTTGCTCCCACAGTTAAAGAGCATACCATCTGTTCCTTTAAAGTGACTCTCAGAATGTATTTATATTTCTCATGGACTGGCATCCATCCTAAAATGGGACTTTATCATGTAAGTGGTGTTGCTGGCATGGGCTGTAATAGAGACAGATTTTTTTTTAAAACAAATTTAACAAAAGAATTCTTACTGAGAATTAGGTAAGTATTTTTAAAAGGTAAATGTAAAAGTCTTATTGAACTAATAGAAAATGTAATAACATTAAGATGCAACAAAGGCATTTTATTCAATGTAATGAGCAAACAATGAGTTGATGTTCAAAAGATTGCCAAGTGATGTCAAATTTAAATTTACAATTCTCTATTAGCATACTTACACAAAAGACGGGACAATTTTGAGGGGATGCATTACTTTACAGTTTCATTTGCTTTTTACTAAGGGTTGTGTTTGAATAAGTGAATATGTTGCGGTTATGTTTATATCTGTTTCCCTTTTCCTTATATAGAAATATATGCAGTAGATAGAACCTAAATAAAAGTTTTTACTATAAAGCCCAAAAACTGACAACACCTATAAAGAAGAAAGGGTTTTGCTATTTTTTGTTGTTGTTGTTGCTTTTGTTGCTAAATGGTCTTAATACAGCATATATAAAGTAATATTACATTGCACTTCAGGGTTTTAGATCATATTGTAATAATTTCTTGCCAAAAGTCTAATGCACAAAAGTAATGGTCATAGGTACCAAATGATCAGTTCTGGTGGCCTTCCCAATGTCTGACGAAAATAGTAATTATTTTGGAGGACAAAAATCTTTGATTTGATGTGATATGTTGTGAATCTTGCTAATTGTGCAGACCTATAAATATCTGGGAGTGCAGCTGGATGACAAATTGGACTGGACTGCCAATACTGATGCTCTATGTAAGAAAGCTCAGAGCAGACTATACTTTCTGAGAAGGTTGACATCCTTCAACATCTGCAATAAGATGCTGCAGATGTTCTACCAGACGGTTGTGGTGACTGCCCTCTTCTACGCGGTGGTGTGCTGAGGAGGCAGCATAAAGATGAAAGATGCCTCACGCCTGGACAAACTTGTTAAGAAGGCAGGCTCTATTGTAGGATTAAAGTTGGACAGTTTAACATCTGTGGCAGAGTGACGGGCACTAAGCAAACTCCTGTCAATCATGAAGAATCCACTGCATCCACTGAACAGTGTCATCTCCAGGCAGAGGAGTAGCTTCAGTGACAGACTTTTGTCATTGTCCTGCTCCACTTACAGACTAAGGAGATCGTTCCTCCCCCACACTATGCGACTCTTCAATTCCACCCGGGGGAGTAAATGCGAACATTAATTTTATTTTAATTCTTTTCATTTTTATTACTATTTAATTTAATATTGTTTCTTTGTATCAGTATACTGCTGCTGGATTATGTGAATTTCCCCTTGGGATTAATAAAGTATCTATCTATCTATCTATCTATCTATCTATCTATCTATCTATCTATCTATCTATCTATCTATCTATCTATCTATCTATCTATCTATCTATCTATCTATCTATCTATCTATCTATCTATCTATCTATCTATCTAATAACGTCCATATAACTAGATGAGAATTTTTTCATTTGCTTTTTTGTCTTATTTGAATGTGCTATTTTGACAGTCTGACATAATCAGCAATCATAGTAATACATGCACGTGTTTTAACAAGTTTGTGAACACTACAGTGGTCCTAAGGTTAATCCTAAATTTGCATTTAAATTAAAAATGTATTAATAAAAGTAGGAACTATTTGTATCCAGGATTAAAATGTAAAAAAAAACCTTGTTCTTTAAAGTGCACATTTTCCTCTTTTGAGCCACTGCCCATCAGAAGGTCTGTGAATATCACTGCTCTGGCTCTTATGAACATGAATTGGATTAAGCAGTTTTGTTGATGGATAGAGAAATAAAAGTAAATTCACAAAATTTGCTCTTTTTGCAGCCCTTGAACTAAAAATGACTGTTATTTTGGTCTGATCGGAATTTCCATCACCACAGATGCTTTTTTTTGTTTGTAAGGTGAAAACAATACCATTTCAGCTACACTTTGCTTTTAAATTCTGTGTCTAGTTAATCTTCAGAGTACAAAAGCATCATCACTTTATATTATATAGTGTGCAACATTCTTTCTTTGTGAAAGACTTCATCATTCCAGAGAACAGATGATAATGAACAAAAAGGAACTGTGATGTATAAGTAAGTTAATAGTTTCACAGTAAAATATGGTTGCTGATATTTTTATATTTTGCACTTACTGGACGTGGGAATAAGAAGGATGTGTGTTCATGAACATGTAATCTATGTCTATCTGCAGACAGGATGGAATAATAAGTTATTAAACACATTTCCTGCTTACTACTTCATAATAACCATTAAAAAATGAACAAACATCACAAGCCCATGAAGACTGCACTGGGGTTTTTTAGATGCTGATTTTACCCTACTAATGCTAATAGCTGCCTTAAGCACAGAGATACGAAAGCAGTGTTTGCTCTTGTCTGATTTTTCTGTATTATGAAATGTTATGATAGTGAGTTAGGTGTGATTTATATGTAGACTGTAACATTATATAGAGTAAAATCTCGAAAGAAAGAGTGTCAATGTTTGGTATTCAACCTAATTAAACATGACCGCTTCTAAACAGATTCTGCTTCTTAAAGTTGTACAGATTGTAACGATAATTAAAGGGAACAGTTTTTTAAATTCTTAGTGTAACAATCAGAGTGAAATTATTTGCCACCTTGGTTTTTGAGGTACACCATTACCCACATTTAAAGAAATTCCAGAAAAGTAAATCTGGAGTGGTCTGGTTTGTAAATGTGTGAGGATTTACTAAAACAAACTTTAGACAACACTGTCCAAATGAAGCAAGTTTAGGACAGTTATCAAATTGCTGCAAGAATAACTTGACTACAAAAGGGGCTTGCTAATTGCAAAGTTACAAAGCTCTAGGAAAACATTGGCGTCTCTCACCTCATTAGAAATTGTTGGTCTCAGTTTGATTACTAATTTAGAGTTAAACCTCATTGAGCTGTATTGGTCTCTGTGCAGCACAACATGTTATGTTCTTACTTTGGAAGTCTTTAGATGTTAGCCAAGACATCCCAAAAGACATGGTAGCTTCATAGCAAAATTTTTTTTTTAAATAGGTAAGAAAACTCCTCATACTCTTGGTCATAACAGGAACAGTCTAATTTATGCCTACTAAACTTTAAAAATAATATCAGTGACATACAAATTTATATTTCTTCACATCAGAGAGACCGTATTGACTGAAAACATATTTATTATGTATACTGTTTGTGTGTGTGAATGTTATATATAGTAAGCTCTATAGACAGTAATATTAAATAAAAACAAGCTAATGGTTTAGAGACAGATAATATTGTCATACTTCCGCTATGAATAAAATCCTCTATTTACCATGTTCTAGTTTTTTTTATTTTTTATTTTATTGATTTTATTGAAATCACACAACATTCCATACAAATAGATCAATTTTACAAGAATAGGATTAAAAACAAATCAACTCCCACCCCTGAGAAAGAGAGCATGGCAGCAAAATAAAACTTAAACCTAGTAAAAAACAAGTAAATAAATTAATTAATAAGTGAATATAGATAAATGGAGAAGAAAAAGAAATGGGGAGAGAATCTGCTTCCTCAGTGCTTTAAAAGCTTATTCTAAAATGTTATTGATTAGATCCTACCAGGTTTAGTAGTGTAGTAAAGGCAATCACAGTTTGTTTGTCCTTCTCCACTTTAAACCTATCTGGAAGAACACCAAACACAGCTGTTAACGGGTTAGGAGGGATTGTGACACCAAGGCTGTCTAAAAGGCATTTAAAAATTTTGGTCCAGAATGATGTTAATTTGGTGCAGGCCCAAAAAAATTGACCCTGTGAGGCCTGAACTTGATTGCAGTGTTTGTAGGTTGGATCTTGCCTTGGAAACATTTTGGACAATTTTAAACGAGACAGATGTGCTCGATATATAATTTTGAGTTGAATAATTGTATGCTTTGCGCATATGGAGCTCCAGTGAATTCTCTGCATTGCTACCTTCCATTCCTTTTCTGATATGTTGAGGGAGAGATCCTTTTCCCACTGCCCTCTTGGATCTTTGAAAGGGAGGGACTGTAAAATGGTTTTATTTATTGCAGAAATGTTGTCTAAGTCCTTGAAACCAAGCAATATTTTTTCCAGCATAGAGGGAGGGGGTGAGGGAAAAATGGGCAGGTTCTGTTTAATAAAGTTTCTAATTTGAAGACAGTGAAAGAAATGTGTTGCTGGAAAATTAAACTTGGAATGTAATTGTTCGTAAGATGCAAAGACGTTGTCTATGTACAGATCTCTGAGTGATTTAATCCCAAATGTTTTCCAGACATTAAAAACTGTATATGTTTCCGAGGGTTGAAAAAGGTGGTGCCACCGATAAGAGATTCTCTATCTTAAAATACTTCCTACATTGGTTCCAAATTCTGAGTGAGTGAAGCACAATTGGGTTATTAGTATATTGGCGATAACTTGCATTAATTGGGGCACAAAGCAAGGAATATAAAGAAGTACTGCAGGATTTTATTTCTCTTGCTGACCAAGCCTGTGTATGTTCACCTATTTGTGTCCATGTCCAGGTTTTTATAGTTTATATGTTTGCTGCCCAGAAGTAAAATTTGAAAGTGAGCTAGAGTCATGCCAACTTCTACCTTTGGCCTTTGTAGGGTCGCTCTTTGGATACGTGGATGTTTTGAATTCCAAATAAATTAAGTTGTGGTTGAGTCTAATTTCTTAAAAAAATATCTATTGATGTATCTTGGGATGTTTTAAAATAAAAAGTGAAGCTTATGGAGGATATTTATCTTAATAATGTTAATTCTTCCAGCTAAAGTGAGATGGAGGGTTGACCATCTATGCAAGTCTTGTTTAATTTTTTCCATACAGACAGCAACATTTTGCTGATAAAGAGCTTTATGTTTACTTGTGATGTTTAGCCCTAGATATTTAAACTGATCTGCAATGATAAAAGGGAAGGTGTCCAATCTAATATTGTGTGTTTGAGAATTCACTGGAAAGAGCACACATTTAGTCAAATTAATTCTGAGACCAGAAATCTTTTGAAATTCTGTTAGTGCTGTTAGGGCTGCAGGCACAGTATTTTGTGGGTCTGATATACAGTACCATATCATCTGCATATAGAGAAATCTGCTGTTCAAGTCCTTCTCTGATAATCCTCTTATCTCATAATCAATTCGACAGTGAACTGCCAGTGGCTCAATGGTGATTGCAAAAAGTAGTGGAGACAAGGGGCATCCTTGTCTGGTACCACATTCTAGTTAAAAGTAGTCTGAATTAATGTTGTTTATACAAACTGAAGTTTCTGGATTGGTATACAGTAGGTTGATCCATGTACAAATGTTTGGGCCAAACCCAAATTTCTCCAATGTAGTGAAAAGGTAATTCCATATCAAATGCTTTTTCTGCATCCAAGGATAGTAAAATCTCCTGGATGTTTGACTTTGTGGGTGAATATATTACATTAAACCGACGTGGAAAATTGAACGCTAAGTGTCAGCCTTTAATAAATCCAGTTTGATCTTGTGATATTACCAAAGGCAGCACTTTCTCCATCCTTCTATCTAGGACTTTGGAGATTATCTTAACATCATTATTCAGAAGTGAAATTGGTTTGGCGAAAAGTATGAGGTAGAATTTTATTGTTTCTAGCGTCCATAAATGTTGCTAATAGGAGGGGAACTAGCTGAGTGGAGAACCTCTTATAAAATTCGATAGGGTAGATGTCGGGGACTGCTGCTTTCCCACTCTGGAGTGACTTTATAGCATCTAATAATTTTGATAGTGCCAATAGTTTATCCAATTCATCTGCACTAAGAGTATCTATTTATGGTATCTCTAATGCATCCAGAAATGCATTAGATTGTGTCTTGTCTTCTTTAAACTCAGTAGAATATAAGGATTTATAGTAGTCTCTAAATATGTGCATTATATTTTTATGGTCAATGATTTTGTCTCTGTGTTGGTGATTGCTGGGATTGCATTGTGAACTTCTTGCTTGTGGATTTGTTGAGCTAAGAGCTTATTAGCTTTCTCTCCATGTTCATAGTAATGATGTCTTGATTTATAAATAACTTGTTCAGTTTCTTTTAGTTGTTAAGAGGTTGAGTTCTGAATACAGGGCCTGCCTTTTCCTATGAAGAGCCTCACTTGGACACCTGGCATGTTCTTGATCTATTCTAGTAATTTCGCTGGTTAGCTTTGATACCTGCTTGCTTTCCAATTTATTTCTGTGGGAAAGATATGAGATAATCTATCCTCTTAAGGGTTAAGATGCCATCTGGGAGATGAGTATGTGGGGCCTAATGATTTAAGCTCCAAGATCAGAGGGGCATGGTCAGAAATAACAATAGCGTCGTACTTGAAGGATTTAATCATAGGCAATAAATGGTTATCTACAAAGAGATAATCAATTCTTGAGTAGCAATGATGCACTGGGGAGTAGAAGAAATATGCTCTTGAGTTTGGGTTTAGAAATCTCCAGGGGTCTGATAAGTTGTGGTCGGTTACAAACTGTGTAATTGTCTTTGCAGTGTTAGATGTCATCTCCCCTGTGACAGGAGACCTATCTAGGTCTGGATTTAAAACACAATTAAAATCCCCAGCCATTATAATTTTATGAGTGTTCACATTGGTCATGGATGCAAATACATTTTGGATGAAGTCCCTATCATCCACATTGGGTACATAAACATTTATCAAAATCACTTTACAATTAAATAAATTACCCATGACAATCATGTATCTCCCTTCAGGATCAGATATAAAATCTGATACTACAAATGAGACTGTTCTATGGATAAGAATTCCCACACCTCTAGTTTTTTTTTTGTAAAGCTGGAATGGAACATTTGGCCAGTCCAGTCTTTTTTGCAGCCAGAACTGATCCTTGCTTAATAAATGGGTCTCCTTTAAAAATACTATTTTAGCGTTTAGACCTGTTAGGTGTGAGAATACTTTCTTTCTTTTTAATTTGTGATTCAGGCCTTTAACATTCCAGCTTATAAAGTTAACTGTCCTGTCTTGGAGACATTGATTCGGAATTTTTGATGTCATTTTGTAGTCTTAACTGAAAGTGAGACAGCTTTGACCTTAATTTTGAATTTTCCCAGGGGTTATTACCATGCAGTCTATTGTTATGTTGGTAATTAGAATTATAAGGATTAAAAGGATAGATTAGAGATAGTTTGCTGTCTTTCTCTCCCACCCCCCAATCTCCCCACCCCACCAATAATTTGCCTCCCCACATGAGGCTGGACCCCAAAACAAAGTCCCGGTCCTCTGACATACCTAGAGGCTATTGTTATCCACTTTCAGTTTGGCAGGATACAAGAGGCTGTATGTGATACTAGCTTTTGGTAAGCGCTGTTTAATATTATAAAAAGAGGCACGTTTAACAGCTGTTGAGGGTGAAAAATCAGGGAAAATACGAATTAGGTTATTTTCAAATATAGTCTCTTGTTTCTGTCTGAGAAGTGACATTACATTTAATTTAGATTGTAACTTCTCAAAGTACACAACAAAAGAAGGTTTAGATGTGTTCGATCCCCGTATGCGATAAGCTGCTGCTATTTCGATGTCTGATTTAAAGTCCTCTCCAATTATTTTGAAGAACAGTTCAGCTACGAATTTCACTGGGTTTGGACTTTTACGATCCTCAGTTTGACCTTCGATTCTAATATTCCTTCTGCATTCTTCTTCCAGAGCAGCAAGTCTGTGTTCTATTTTTTTAATTCGCAGCTGTTGCTTTTCAATCAGTGGCGGATGCTAAATTTTCTGCTGTTTCAATTCGAGTCGTTAATGTCTGCTTAACGTATTCCAGCTGATCGGCAAGTGTTCTCAATTTAGACACATTTTCCTGAATGTGCTCCTCAATTTTTTCCAGCATACCTTTAAAGGCTGCCTCAAAGCAATTATATACGCATTTCTCAGAGTCTTTATTATCATGCCACAGCTTCTCACTTGTCTTGAGCATACCATTTATTGCTTTCTTTATTTCTTTTTTTTATCTCTTGCTTGAGCTCAACGATCATTACTTTCAGTTCGGACAGATCATTTCTGTTTTTGTGCACCATAGATGAAGCAGCGAGCTCTATTATAGCCGATGTTCCCAGCTCGCAAGAAGTAGATAAATGTGCGGACTGCAAGGCTTTTTCCAGTTTCAAGTGATATTCTGGAATCGGCAAGCTATCATGACCTGCATCACTTGCACACTCGCTCCCATTTTCGCTCTCAACTGGAGATGATGCAGAGAACTGTGGTCCCGAGAAGTCTGGGCTTTCGCCTGTCTGTTCCAGGTCAGTCTCTGAAAGGCCGTACCTTGAACTTGGACTTGCCTGTCTAGGCTTGGATGTAGCTTTAGGTTTCTTTTCTGTTTCTTTCTGAGCCCCTTTCTTACCGGTCATGTTTATATATGCTTGCATATACTATAATAGAACCCTCGGGTTGGGTAAATACAGGATACCTCGGGATAATAAGAAATAATAGAAAAAAATAACACCACTGCTAACGGAGCTCCGCTTCAGACGTCCATCTCCCGCAACAGACAAGACCATGTTCTAGTTTGAATGCCTTCGATTAGCTAAAAATAATTGCTCTATACAGCCCTTTAGTATGCCATTTTTCAACAAATGTAAAATGTTATGCTAAACAAAAAGATCCCTTACTTTTTCTAATATCATCAGGATTGTGTTTAGTATAGAAAGGTGCTATATAAAACGGAGAGTTCATGTGGTAATATTGAGCATTCATTTGCTTTGTTTTTTTTCTTTTTCCTTTGGTCTACAGGTACAGATGTTGTAATTGTAAAAACTGGCAGACGAATATGTGGCACTGGAGGCTGCTTGGCAAATGCCCCTCTACACCAGAATAAGAGCTACTTTGAGTTTAAAATTCAGTCTACAGGTTGGTAATACTAAGTTTTCGTTTTTGTAACTCTAATGTGAAGTAAAGGTAAACCTTTGACACATAAGGACTTTTGTCACTGCCATCTGCTATTCCCATCTTTTTAGTCTGCGGGATGTCATAACATGTAGTAGCATTATTTTGTTACTACAGTGAGATGAAGCCAAATTTGTACTTGTTTCCAAACTGTTCACAACCAGACCCTAGTTACATGATTTTGTTTTATGTGTTAATTTAAAGCTACTTTAGTACATTGTCTCAAATGTGGGCAATTTGTTTGTTTTTTTTTTTTGTTTTTTTTGATAAAAGTGAAGGCTGACTGTAGTGGATTCCCATTTCAATTCCATTGTTTTCCTGTATTATGCATTACAGCATCTGAAAATGAATACATTACCTCACCTAGTCAGCTAATCGGATATTGGTTTACATAGCACAGTGTGTCAGGTAGAGGTCAGAGGCGTTATAATGAAGCTGTGCAACAAAGTTGAATCTGGAGCATTTTGTGCACTTTTGGTCTCCATATTACAAGCCACTCTAGTGAAATACTAGAAATGCAGACTATGTGACACACTCTGAAAAATTAAACTTATTTCTCTTAGGTGTCTGGGGAGTGGGAGTAGCCACACAGAAAGCTAATTTAAATCACATTCCTCTTGGACGGGACATTCACAGCTTAGTTCTGCGACATGATGGTTCTATTTATCACAATAATGAGGAGAAAAACCGCTTACCTGCAAACAGTATTCCCCAGGAAGGAGACATAGTGGTGAGTCTTTTTCCCCCTATCTTAACTGAATGTATGAAGGATGTTCATGTATTATATTTGCAGAGATGTTTAAATTTTTTTGATTTCTATGGGTTTTTTTTAGCCTCTCACAGTTTTATAAATGTGTAACCCTTCCATAGATGTAGTGCACTTAACTGTATGAAGAATAATTTAATCCAGATATTTTTCATGCATGTTAAATGAGATGACTAATTGTGTAATTTCTTCTTTTAATATGTGGGTTTACAATCTCACAAAAGTGTCTGTTTATATTATTTTGCTATTCATGTTATTTCACAATTTCATTTGATCTCGCATCATACCATTCAAACTCCAAATTTTTACTGAAGGTACATCTTATTTTAATTACAGTACCAATATTAACAAATGGATACAAGCAAGTCTGCCCTGGGAATTGAAATGGAGTTGACACTAAGCATTGTTTATCTGTGTCCATAATGGTAAACGTATTGCTTCAGTGCCAGATATTTGCAAACGTGCACTGTACAAGCTTATTTTTAGGTGTCACACTGGTGTTTATTAAATGCAATGGCCCTAATAA
The DNA here is from genome assembly GCF_016835505.1 of Polypterus senegalus. Taxonomy (NCBI): domain Eukaryota; kingdom Metazoa; phylum Chordata; class Cladistia; order Polypteriformes; family Polypteridae; genus Polypterus; species Polypterus senegalus. The sequence continues at coordinate 161,041,366 of NC_053155.1, forward strand.
AGAGTTCTCCCAATTGGAAGTTATTGTGCGATTTTCCTTACTATTCCACAGAAATGTGTTATGAATAAATGAAAAGAATGAAGTGAGCATCTAGGATGCTTACATGTCATTTTTGTATTTTAATTGCTGCTTTCATCCTTTTACTAGAAAAGGGGTAGACATATAATACTTTCCATTACCTCTTCTTCTTATTCCTCTTCCATAGCTCCTCCCATTTTTATATGGGGTGGCTATTTTTTGCCTAGACTTCTCCTGTTCGGAGAAAAATTGAAATGACATGCTGTTTGCTCTGCAGCTGAACAAGCAGGTGTGCCTCGGTATTTGAGGAGCACTATAAAGATAAATCTGTCATCTACTTTGAATAATGTGTTTTAAAAAATACAACTAATCTGTCCACTACAAGCTGCTAATGTAACACTAGTGTCACAGACTACTGGATTCTGAAGTGCTTTGTTGTAATGTTTCTGATTTTACTTAAAACTGCAGGTTGTGTGCAAGTTGTGAGTGCGAAAGAATTGTAAATAAATATTGACAGACCGTTGTCATGATGCTGCAAACTAGAGACATTTTCTTTCATGAAAAAAGTTTGTTTTAAGTTTTGTGATAGTTAAAATCAACAGAGACTCTGTGGAAATGCTCAGCATCAACAAAGAAATGCATGAGGTACTGACTGACTATATAGTATGTTATGGTCCTGGTTGGTTAGAGCATAGTCAAAAATAAATAGAATTGTTTGTAGTGTAGTATATGAAACTATGAGGAGCATCTATTACAGTCGCTTCATCAAAGTACATTTAATTCAGTTGAGAAATTGTTCTACAGAGATCAGGTAAATTTATTCTGTTGATAAAATTTAATTCACTTAAAATGGAATACTGGATTTTAATAGGATCAGCTTTGGGGAATTTGCTATATTATATCTAATATCATTAATTTTGTGTTTTAAAAGATATACCAAAAGCCTCACAAATTTCACTGGTAGTTTTTGGAGGCATTCCATTGAGTGACCTGAGTTTAGCAAGCAATCAATAGTAGAGAGTAAAATTCTTGGATTACCAGCATTATTATTTATAATTTTAGAGAAGTAAAACTAGTACAAACGAACTATGTTATTTTAGCCATTAATATTTCATAGTGAGCTATCAAGTTTTTCTTCATTTACGATCAGCTCTCTAGCATTTTTTCTTTAAATCAGACACTCTTTGGGTCTACCATGGTATAATAATGCTGGATGATTTTTAATCTTTTCAGAAGTGACTGTGTCAGCAGCAGCTCTTACTTTTGCACTAGAATTTGTCACCTTACTATTTACATTTATTATCACTGTTGTAATAAGCACTACAAATAAACTGGTTGTTTAGAATGTTAGCAAACATTGAAGCTGCAAATGTATCAAAATAGCATTTTTTTAGCAATACTCATTAGTTGTAGCAATCAGTATTTGTACATTAAATAATGTGAAACAATAGTGTAATAAACTGATATGCACAATCTGCCTCACATCAACTTTGAATCTTTGAGTAATCACTAAATCCAGCGTGAGTTCCCCAAGTGAGTGGGCTGGCTAATGTGCTGGCTCAGATCAAAAGAGTGCAGGAGGCTAACAAATTCTTTTGCTTTTGGGTCACACTGGCTGTCGATATGAAAATTAAAGCCTCCAACACTTAAGAACCTGTCTTAGTTAGTTATTATAATTGACACTTAGTCTGAGAATTTCTCAGTAAAAGACACATTATATATAGGCTGTCTATGCATGGACAGTACTAGAGACTGAGAAACTCCTAGAATAAAAACTACAAGATGCTCAAAAGACGTGAACATACCAAAGTCAACATCTTTACATCTTAATGGTAGGAAGTAAACACTTGCAAATTGTGCAAATTTAATTAATACAGCCACACCATCGAAGGTGAGCCACGTTTCACTTAATGTAAGAAAGTTGATTTTCCAATCACTAATAAGATCATTGATGTAAAACATCTTGTTGGTTAATGTATTTAATAAGGTCATATTTAAGGTCTCGGAAGAATAGTGCTGAATTGGCAGAGTGTTACAGCTGTTCAAAATGGAAATGTCGTTGTGTCAATGCTGCTTTGTGCAGATTTTTTATTTAATGTATAATCTGTTATAGTTTTAATACTGTGCACATCTACAGGTGAAATAGTAATTAAATTATATGCATTTATGCTGCATTGTCTGGGTTTTTTTTTTTTTAAACTTAGGCTGAGGTTGGTTATTATAGTGCTAATGCAGTGCACATTTGCGGAAGAGCTCAATACAGAGTTATCCTATCCTAGCAAGGCATTATGGAAAGAATTTGGATTAGAATTACATAGGCAGGAGAGACAAATTACCTTACAGATGTTTTCTGAGAGGACCCAGACAGCAAATCTATTAGGATGGACACCATCTCGACTGAAGAAACAGGGCCTCTCCCAGAAGAAATCACAGTTGTCCATAAACCTGGTTTTGTCCCTCACTGAAGCCTTTCAACCAGTTGTTTAATTCCAGCAGATGACTGTAGTATTCATCTGATCTTCTAGCCAGAGGTAAGGGACCTGAAATGAAGATTCTTGCAGCCAGGGTCCTCTGCTGCATGGCATTATTAATTGCTTCAAAATCTGTTTTGAGATCCTCCGACTGTCAGTATTGCACATCGTTTACTCCGGCATATATTACGATGGTCCCCCTTACCCTGTCCTTGTGCCTCTTGAAGACTGCATATTATCTTATACACAAGCACCGGGAAAACAAGAAACAAAAAATTTCTGTTTAGGGCAAGAAATACTGAAGTTTCATACTAAAACTCACTTGCTTCTGAAATATGAGCGGCATGGTGAGGACTCGAAGTTGCTGAATATTGATGAGCTGTGATGATTTCAGCTGCCAAGGAAGACTCCGTTCCTTCAGTTCTTCAGGTGTATCCATCTAGTCAGGAGTTGCTTAGGGCCCAGAGTTCTTCAACAATGCGCTGCATCTCGCTGCCGGCCATTGTCCACTTATGCTTCCGCTTTGTGTCCTAGGAAAGAAAAGCAGTCCACACTGTTATGACATGATTATCTCTTTATCAGTGTACATTAGGGTAATGGACATCTCTAAATTAACCAAGTATGAGTGTGAATGTTTCTTGAGCCTGATTGGTCACTTTGGGTTCATTTATGCTTTGCATCCAGTGCTACCAACATATGGTATGAATTCATAAGAAACTGCAATAGACAAAGCATTTTCAGAAAAAAGAATAAATGGAGGGCTTTTTATTTTTCTCATTTACCATATTTAGTACTAAAAAAGACATTTTGAAAATGTAAACAATTTCCAAAACTACCTGAATTATCCAAATTTTTTTTTTTCTTAGTCACACTGCCAATCTCATTTTCTGCGCAAAACCTGAAATCTAGGATTGCATATGCTTAGTAACCTAGCTTTGATTACCACATCCACATCAGATCCCCTTTTAGTAACTACTGTACATTATGTAGTTTTTTCTTTTCTGTAAGTTGCATTTTACTAGTATAAAAGAGTATTACCTTGTTGTGTGTTTATATTGCCTTTTCTCATTGCTGTTTGTATCCCCTTATTTAATTTATGCTTCTAGCAAAGAGAGCTCTTTATTAAAGAGAGCAAACTTAAGTGAGAAATTTAGCATACTTGTTACATACTGCATATTTTTGGAATTAAATATGGGGATAAGCTGTAATTTTAGTCTCCCTTTTTCTTTCCTAGGGTGTCACATATGATCATGTGGAATTAAATGTATATTTAAATGGAAAAAATATGCATTGTCCTGCATCAGGAATTAGAGGGACAGTATACCCTGTTGTGTATGGTAAGTCTAATGGATAGTTCTGGTGTCACTTGTTTCTGACAGGTATTGTCCACTGACTAATTTTCCATGGGAAGAATTGTTTAAAGACAAAGACTAACTGATAAATCTATGTCATTTATATTAATAAGGGCCTCTAACAAATGTATTTTAGAAAGTATGTTACATATTAAATGTACTTTTTTTCCTCCTTCTCTACTATTTCAGATTTGTCAATCAAAAGTATTCAATAGGAACATTACAAATAAAAAATGACATTAACCAGTGCATTTATGTCATTTACTCATTATTCATTATGTGTACAACATTATGAACTTTCATTATAACATTCATTGTAGTTCAACAATTAATTAATGGACTCATATTTCTAGGCCCCCTTTATGTTGATCAGTTTTAAACCACTTTGTTATTCTGTCCATTTAATCAAATATGCATCTCTGTGTGTACTCATTATATTCTTATTAATTTATAAACTTTGTGTTTTGTAAAATTATCATACAATAACAAACTGACTTGCTTGAATCTTCTTTTGCTGGCATTGGAAACCCTGTTTTTACCACAAGTAATGGCTTGAAAATTTGGCAGCACTCTTTTTTCATGATTAAAAAAAATCTAGTTTTTCTGGCTGGGTTGCAATTAATGTAAAGTTAGCATATTCTGTCAGACTTTTCAAAAGCATACCTTTTACCCTTCATTACCTAATATGTTTGTGACTGTGCCCTTTGATGCACTGTCACTCCAGTCAGAGCTGACTTCTTATATTCATTCACAAAGTCACACTAATTAAAATCCAGATGGTTTTGAGGCACCAGTTGACCTTACATGGTGTACCAAGACATTAGTATGTAGTGCAAATTCCATTTTGACAGTAAAGAGGCCACTCTGTCATCCAGATGTCCAGAAACATAATGATACTAATATGGTGTGAGCAGTAGGAGGTGTTGCAGTACCCCAAACCTCAAACACCAGCACACTGACACAAGTCCTGGGTTCACATAAATGATTTATTCTCAACAATGCCTTCACAGTGCCTCTTATACAATTTTTTTTTTCCGGTCTCCTCCATACCTCCAGGCGAGCTTTGTCCACTTTCCTCCCGATTCCGACTCACTCGGATGTAGCTGAGCAGTTCCTTTTATCTTGGACCAGGAAGTATTTCTTGTGCCAGGTAATAGCCTGACAGAAGTACTTCTAGGTCCATTGGAAGTCCCAAAACCCACAGAGCACAGCTCCTTGGATCACACTCTTGTTGAGCCCAGGGACCCCAACAGGGCTGATCTGTGGGTGTCCATTGGAGTGCCTGTCTCCCAGATTGCTGCCACCTAGCAGTTAGTGGCAGCATATTATTTAAATAATCTCCCTGTGCTTGCTTCAGTTGGGCTCCCAGCCAGGTAAGGGATCTGAATCCAACACAGTGGTAAGAAGGCCGTTTAAATAAATGCAGTTGTTACATACTATGGTGACTAGACATTGTGACAGTAAATACATAAACCCCAAATATGGTGTGCCAACTTTATGTGTCCTGTATATTAGATGTGAATATTTTCTCATTCAAGTCCCTCACGTAGATGCATGCGGCTTTGGGCACGTTATTGTACCATGTTAGCAGTACATCGGTACACTGTATTTATTGACCAATCACATCAGACACAAGATCTGATCACCCAGATTACTTGTGATAACAAGATAGCTTCCTTTAGCAATCTGTGAATCTTATGAAAGACTGCATGAATGAAAAGTGTAGTCCTCAAACAGAACACAATGGTGGTTTAAGTGCAAAATACAAATTACAGCCACTTTAGTACCACCAGCTAAGAAAATGAGTTTTAAAATTCTTCACTTGTAAATTACAGGACAGCTGTCAGTAACCTTGCTGACAAATTTTAGTTTAGTGTTTGGTTAGTGGTTTGAGTTTTCTGAGGTGGTGCCATTTCCTTTTGTTCTTGTTTTCAGTACACTAATAATGTAGCCTCTATGATTCAAGTGGTGGTGTAGTGCTGTCTAGTTCTTGTGATGGTCAGTTCCATGCTCCCTCTTCCATTTTGATATTTTGTCTTTTTGCCTGTATGACCAAAAAAGAAGCATAATGTAGCTGGTAAAAGGAAAAAGCATTTAAAGTGTTTAAGCAATCATGAACAAATTTTTTATTGGTTCAGTGCAAAGTGTTCCTGGCTTATCTGTCCCTTTAAGCACTTGTGTGTACAGAGAATCCTGTTTTTGTGAAGATCTTTGTTTTATGAGTGTCACATTTGTTTGGATTTTCAGATGTATTTTATGCAGCAGTACACTATTTATTATATATATATATTAATGTTGTTTTTTAACTTGTATCAGTAGCACATATAATTTTTAGCTTGTGTTAATTCACATGCCCCGCACCATTTTCCTCACCATTGTGCTACCACTACAATTGACAACAAGGTAAGATGGATCCTTGGATTTATGCTGTTTGTGCCAAATTTTGACCCTACTGTTTGAATGTCTGTGCAGAAATAGAGAATCAATCACATGACCATTATACATAAATCTTTCTGCTTTGACCTTTGATCTTCCGCGGCTATAGGCTAGGTGCTTAGTTGTACGTTGAGGGTGATCAGATGTACAAGTTAGAATTCAGCTGAACTCTCTATAGGGTGGTCCAGATCTAATTATGCAGTTGTCGCTATGCTATAACTTAAGTTTATTACATAAAAAATCACCCAAAAAATCCAGGACTATCGAGAAGTGTGCGAACTGACGACATGAAGAATCAACTTCGCGCCGAACTGGAATTGTCCCTGCATAAATCAAAGTCATCCAGACGATCTGGATCTGCACAGTTAGATCTGGACCACCCTGTACATGTGATGTTCAACTTGAATGTGAAATGACCTTCAACATACCGCTGTTGTTAAAAAGCTGTAGATTAAGGTTTTGTGGTCTGTCTTTTAGCTTGAACAAGTATGACCATTTGCTCCCAACATCTCTTGCTGTCAAGGTGTTTTTGTCTGCATATCTGCCAGATGTTTCTGAGGTGCTAGAACCATCAAATCTGGCATGAACAATTGTAATAAATATTTATTCTACAAGGTCCCTTCGGCAAAGGTGTCTGTCAAATAAACAATAGTAACAGAAGCAAGGTAGTAACATGATTTTGTGGTAGGCTACTCCATTTCTTCTAGTGAATTCATACTCAGTCTGAAGTATTTTCACTTTCTACGTTGTTGGTGTTGTAAGTTTTCAATGAATAATAAAAACACTTTTCAAACTAGGCAGGGAGAAAACAAATAAAAATATCAGCTAAGAGTTTTCTACCTTCAGTATTTTTATTGCCCTCCACATAGACGTGACAGTTGAAACAACATTTTGTATTGTTTTGTGCAGTGCTTCCCAACCTCTCCCAAACCATGGCACCTTTAGTGAATTTCACTCTGATATGCAACTACTCAAATTAACAATTTAATCTTAACTCATCAGTTGAGTAGAATGAGATTCCTATTTTTATAAGGTGTACCAACTACACATTTTTGCATTTACGAAAGTAACAAAAATAAATTGCCAGTAAACCAGTCTCAAATGAAAAACTTGAACACAACACAAACATGAAAAGTGCAATAAGTCACAAGGCACAAAGCAGACTATACCGTCATAATTAATGCGAAGGCTGACTTCAAAGAGAATTTAAATGTTTGTCAATACAAGCTCGAACTGCAGTTGACAAACACACTCGTAAGTCATTTTCAACTGACAATAAACATCCTCTGTGTTTTTTCTTCAGTAGCGTCAATGCCGAAAATGCCTTTTCACTCAGATAAGTGGTGCAGAATGGAATAAGTATGCCGACAGCCTTAGCTCCTAACACAGGGCGTTTCTTTTCAACCATAATCCAAAACTCTGTTAAATTCATGTCCTTAAACTTCAGCTGTAATGTTCGGTCACTCGCAATGTCAAGTAGCTGTTCTTTCTCTGTCTTCTGTAAGTTAGACAAGTCCAACTGCTGATGGAATGGGTTCCTTATCCAGTCATTGCCAGGGATGTCTAAACTTGGAAAGTAATGTTACAAATTGTCTCCCAACTGTGACAAATGCTTAACAATGACATCATGCAACACAACGGCTCCAGGATCAGCCTGTAGTGCTCGAGGAAACATGCACATTAAATGGGTTGTTTCTATTTCACTTCTCCACATCAGAAATTTACAACGGAAAGCTTGCAGCTTGTCTGTAACAGACAGTATGTTCAAATCATTGCCCGGCATGCCCGAATTCAATGCATTCAATACTTCAAAAATGTCAACGAGATATGCAAGTTTGCTGCACCATGTTGGATCAGCCAACAGTGTTACAAACTCATTGTTTGCTTGTTCATTAAGAAATAACTGGTGGAGTTCATCTCTCAGTTCATACACCCGTGACAGAACTTTACCTCTTGACAGCCATCTGACTTCTGTATGCATTAGCAGAGTGTAATGTTCTGATCCCATGTCTTTGCACAGTTTCTCAAACAGTCTGCACTTGACTGGAAGGATTTTGATGAAGTTAACAATGTTAACGACCTGATCTAAAACTGACTGCTGTTCAGTTCCCAACATCTTGCTCACAAGTGCTTCTCTATGTATGAAGCAATGGGTGGTGATTATGTTCGGATTTTCACGCTTAGCAAATGCCGTGAAACCACTCATTTTGCCAGTCATAGAAGGAGCACCATCTGTGCAAATAGCAACACACCATTCCCACAACAAATCATTCTCACTGAAAAACGTGCAAACATGTTTATATACATCTTCTCCCTTTGTTTCAATAAGTTCCTTGCAAAACAGAAACTGTTCCAACATTTCTGTGCCGTTCGAAAACATTACAAAGGCCAGCAGCTGGGATTTTCCACTAACATCTGTACGATCTGCAGAGCAAATCATTTACAGGTCTGAATTAAAACACACACGTTATTGTTGATGTCGGATGACATGGCTTCTGTCCTCCTAGAAACGGTGTTGTTTGACGATGGCATTTTGGATATGACTTTTTCTGCATCGTCACCAAGCATCGTTTTCACCATTATCTTGCATGCTGGCATAATCAAAGATTCGACTATGGTGTGTGGTTTCATTGCCAAGGCAACCAGTTCTGCGACTTCAAAACTAGCCAACTGGGCTTTGTCTGACACCGACACAGTTTTCATAAACAGCTGTGCTTGCTTCTGCTGGCTGTCCATTAAACGCCTAAAATATGCCGAGTTCTTGTTATTTGCATTCTGATGCTTGGTTTGAAAGTGACGTTGCAATTTGCTTGGAACCATGGCTTCATTTGCAAGGATATCACCGTACAACAAACATTGCGGGTGCTGAATACCTTTTTTGTTAACAAATGTAAACCCATAATTCAAGTAACTGTCCTGATAGTATCGTGTTTTTGTTTTTGCAACTTTACTGCTCCCCGCATTATCATTTTCATTGAGGTCGTTGATGCTGCTGTAGTTTTTATGTTTACGACTTTTACTACAGTCTGCCATTTTCTGCGCAAAAAAAAAAACCAAACAGACAACAGGAAGCAACATCACTTACCCTGTGGCAGGTAAGTAAATTAGAGCTAATATTTATTAATTCGTCAGACTGCAGTTGAAGTAGGATGCACGCTGGACTGTATTAAAGCACACAGGTAGCATGACTGTAGTCTTGAGGTGTAATTGGTATTATTATTATCAGTTCAAATCAAATTTTTTTATGTTCTGACACCTGGCAATGGCACCCTTAGTCCGTGCTCATGGCATACCAGGGTGCCACAGCACACGGGTTGGGAAGCACTGGTTTAGTGACTCCGAAAAACATGAAATGTTCTAACATGAATTCTATAACTTATTAGCCATGTTGCATTTCTGTAAGACACTTCCGTTTTTCTGGGAAATTTACATGTCCAAAATGGGTGTGAGTTGTTGCCAAACATTTAGGGAGTAATATTCTTTGCTTTCCACCTTAAAAACGCTCTCTTTAGTAGTGTAAAAGTCACAGGACAAATGTTTTTTTATTTTTGTGTCCATTTCACAAAGCTGCATACAAAGTGAAGTATGGCTGTTTTGCCCATCACAAGTCATTAGATGAAGTATGTCAGGTAGTTACAGGAGTTATCAGCTTACATCACCTCTGAAGTGCATGCCAAGAGTAACTGTAGTCTAATGTCTACTTAGATAAACTTAACTTTTATGTTTTGACTTCATTTGTGTGTTTTTTTTTTTTTGTTTCTTTCAGTTGATGAAAGTGCAATTTTGGATTGTCAGTTCAGTGAATTTTATCACACGCCACCTCAAGGCTTTGAGAAGATTCTCTTTGAACAGCAGATCTTTTGAGAAGCACATCTCCCTCAGCGGCCTGCACTCTGCACTGTTACAAAAGTTTTTCTTGTGCTTCTTCTAAGCTTTTCAATGAATTGTGCAAAGCACTGTTATGTTTTGATTTATAATGTACTCTTGTGACTGTCCAGAGAGTGGTTTTGTCCAGCTACACACCATGTAGAAGAAACACTTTAATCACGTTTTTGTTTCTTTATCAGGTTTCTTAATGCAGAATATACGGTAAATTATATTTTTCATTCAAAGGAAATTCAGGTGTGGGTAAAAAGATGAAAGTTCTTAAGTGACAGCTGCTTTGGCAGCTACAGTGCAAATGAGGTGAGCAGTTCCACTTTTAAATGTGACATTCCCTTTATTCAATCAGGAAAACCCAGCTGACTTTGTGAATACCAACAGGATCATGGAGGACAAGTGTACGGTATGTGTAGGCAAAGACTGCAACACTACAGCTACTTGGACTTGGTTCTTGTTTCATGAAATTGTTTCTAGGATGTTATAATAGACTTCTGTCATTTTACAGTTTTAACACAAATTATTTGTTTATGTACATCAAAAATTCAGCTTGTACTATAATTTTATTAATGTCTGACACCGTGGAATTAAATATTGTCTGAGAAATAGTCACTCCTCTGGAACTGTCAACAGTATTGTACTTAGTTTTTTACAAATACACATTTCAGTAAGACACATCATAGGAACTCTTTGCAGAGAAGGGTAGATTTTTGTGTTCAATTTTTCCATTTACTTTTAATTTCAAAGCTTTGCATTATAAATTCTTATTTATTTAGACAATATTGAAGTCCTAAACCTTCAAGTTCTCACTTATTTGACTGCATGTCGTCACAATGCATTTAATGAGCTCTTGCCAAGCATTGCTCTGGAAGACTGCTACTCTTTTGGTGGGTAGGATTGAATTTGGTGTCCCATTTACAGTTTTAAAAAATGGCAAGTTGATTTTCTGGGTAAAAATAAAACTGATGAAGATTATCTGTTACCAGTAAAGGCACTTGACTTGAGCATTCATAGTTTTCATACTCTTTCTCTCTACATTTAGCATTCGTTTGCTCAGAGTTTGATGCACTTGCTGCTTCCTGAGAAGCTCTTCTTTTCTCCACCCTAGTGACCCGCTGCTTCTTTTCTTTCGTCTGCATCTTTTCGGGTTAAAACTGATTAAGTCAGTGTTTGTGTTGCAATTACGTAGTACGTTTTCCTTAATTTTTCACTTAAACTGGCACTTAAGTCTTCAATCTGCCTCAAGAATGATTTAAGATATGAAGAGGTAAGGGAAGTGCTAGCAAAGGTGGCAGGGAATGAGCATGGCGCCCGTATGCATGCGCCACACGGCCGCCCTGCTGACCGCTGCTGAGAGTTGATTCTACAATAAAATAAAGAGAGGAATAGAGGTCAATCATCCCTGCGAAAGCGGATAGTAGACGACACACAGTTTATGTGTACCAAATTTCAGGGCAGTAGGTTAAATGGTTTGCGAGCTACAGGTGATTTAAAATTCTGGACAGACAAATGGACAGCCACGGGAGTGTATTATATATTAAGATTTTTGTACAGTATGTTGAGCACTGGTCAGTGCTGCTGCTGCCCCTCACAGCTTCATAATTCTGGTTTCAACTCAGATAGTCCAGTTGCTGTCTTCATAAATCCTTCCCTTGTCCATCTTTTTTCTTTTGAACATGCAGATCAAGTGGGTTGGCCTGGTATAAGTATGTGGGTTGCCATCATCCTTATGGCTGGTTCCTCTCTTTCATCCAATGCTTCTGAGAAAGAATCCATATTTTTCAGCTGTTTAGTGCACTAGACCTATTCAGAATATGGATAAATTAAAACAAATCACATTGGTAACCACTAATTGTTCTAAGTACAGCATGGTGGACCACTTTATAGCTCCAAGTAGTCCATAGTCTGATTCCTTTTGCCAGTCATTCTGCCCACTCTCTGACCTGAAAGGTTTCACCAGGACATTGCTACAATGGAGAAATGATACCAGGGCAACTGGAATCCGTCAATGCTTGCTGACTACTGTTGGACACTGCAACGTGATGCACCTGACATTAAATACAAAAGAAAACCGGGAACAAAACACCTTGACCTTGCCCAGGGCAATGCTGAATTAGCATGCAGCTTTGTGGGATATTGTAATGGAAAATGGACAAGACAACACTAATATAAGAATTACGGTTATTGCATTTCTTAGTATAATAAAGTGAAAAGTCACGGTTAATATTATTCAGTATTAACCAACCAATCAATCTGTGTGGTGTGTATCATGATAGAAACATGCTGAGCTGAACTGACTAGGCCTCTTTATTCCCAAAAGTATCATCCAGACATTCTTGGGCTATGGCCAGATACGGCCACAGGTTCAGCATGCCCTGGGTCTCCATCTTGGTCTTTTCCTGGTATAACTCCAAAGGTGGGTGTGCTTTGGGCTTCTTAAGTATATGGAAAAACCATCTGCCTCTTCTTGATTCAGAAAAGTAGCTGTTCAACTCCAAGGTCTTCACTGGGTCTTGAGAGAGAAAACCCATTAGCCTTCCGCAAGAGACTTATATCCACTGTTTGTTACTGTAATCTCATTGTCTCAGTTCCTGCTTGTGACCATGGGTGGAGATGGGACTGCAGACTGACAAGTATGTTGAAAGATTTCTGGTGCATCACAGCCACTTTCTGGTTGTGCTTTTGTCTTATGGTCATCTTCACCCTCGCCACTTGAACTCCCCCACTTGGGCCATTAGCTCATGCTTTTCAAACCACTCTTTTCTTGGGGTGGACTAGGACATATAATTTAGAGGGACTAGTAGTCATCCTCAGTACATCACACTTAGCCTTGAACCATTCCAGTGTACACTGAATATCACGGTCTGATGAGACTAGGGGACAGTATCATATGCAGACATTAGAGATGCAGCCTTTAGATCCTCAAACTGGATATCATTCTAATCTTGGCTGTATCCTGATGTCCTGTCTTGGTAGAGGTGACTAGATGAGTCTTTGGTGGAGTCCAGTGACCATATCGAACAGTCTTGAAGTTAATGCCAAATGTGTGAAAGCAACTGTAGTTCTGCAAACACCAAATGGCGTGCACCCAAGGAATCCCTTCTTCTACAAAATACCATGGCTACATGGTCATAAGCCTTCACCCCCATAATATATATGAAGACTCTAGTCCCCCTCTTTGAAAACAGAGACCATCACTCCACTCCAGTCTGCTAGTCACTAAGCTCTGTTCCTTTCTTGTGTTTAACACTGAAGAATGTTAGCTAAAAATCCCTAAGCTATCCTGTGCTTTCAGGGTTTACTTGCATCTATCAAGTTTTTTTGATGATCACAGCGACTTTCGTCACAATGATGGATGCATTTCCAACCAATGTTTCTGCAACTGCCTCCTCTAAGCAGGGTCTATCCACTTGGTTTAGAAGTGCTCCTGGCTTTTCTTCGATTAAGGTCTACTATTCACCTACCCTTCCAGAGTTATCAAATAGTTTGCCAGACCTTCTTTGATAGACATTTTAAAAATCCTTAAATTCTTATAATTGAATTTACAAAATAATTACAGTAAGAAGACCATCCTTCTGCCTTTGAGCAAAGCAAAAGTAAAAACACAGTAATGGACAGATACAGAAGAGTTGGGCAGAACACCAATCATTCTTAAGACAATCCATATGTGAAGAACAAAGAGGAAGGCATATTGTTCAAGGTTTTTATTTCCTGGAATGTGCACAAACCAGTGCCCTCTTAAAAAAAGATCTCACAACTTGTGGGTTCCATTGATTAACCCGGTAGAGCATTTACATTATTTTATATTTTAGTGAAAGTATGTCATATCGAGTTGCATCTCTAGCTCTTTTCTCTGCAATATGCCAAGTCTGAAGAGCATATAATACAATCAGCCCAATACAAATTCTTTCAGATTTATGGCTTACTATCACCCAAAGCATTTAAAAAAACTTGACATAGTAAGGCAAACAGTCTCAGTCAGCATTTAAGAGGACTGACTGGAATTACCACCCTAATATCTGAGCTGGGATTGAAAGGTCGATAGATGAACTTCTATTCAAGTCTTTTTTTAACTTCTGCCAACACTTTCCAATAAATAGATCCAGGAATATAAGAAAGTGAGGTGGATATATCAGTAATCGTTTACAGTAGTTGGAATAAAATGCAGATGGAATGTTAATTGAAGGATTTGGAAAATCCATGTTAGCCAAAGTGGGTGCAATGCTGGTTTAGTCCAAATGATTTTATAACTGTAGTACTTCTAATAAAATTTGTTCTTTTGTAGACCTGTTTCAATATACAATCAAGTGGCTGTATTTTGGTACCATCTACACCCGGTATTGCAGCATACAGTGCCACAAAGTAATGCTCCTCAGGATCACAGGGCAGCATGTGCAGTGCCGTGCAAAAGTTTCGATCCCCCTAAAAGTCAATGTAATTTTCTGCACGATAAAAGGTTTGAAGACATACTTATCCATCCAGAATTTGTAATGTGACTGCTTGTGTTGTATGTAACAATGCTTTTCCAAAGTCAAAATAAACCATTTTCTGTAAATATCACTGCACAACAAAGATTTTGCTTCTTGAACACTGTTGGTTGTTTCTTATAGATTTCTGGGTGCTGATCACGAATATGACATCACAATTTACCCATCATGTACCATTTCAGAGAAATCTTCAGTTTTGTCATGATTTTTTGTTATATTTGTATCCAAGCATTTTCACTCTCGTAAGTGACTTATCAACAGCGGTTTGTGCTGCCTGGGCATGTCGAGGCATGGAGTCAGGCCAGGTTGGAAACTGTTCTGTGGAAGTTGACATCCTGGGCATGCCTGGGAAGGTCTGAACGAGCTTGACGCTGTATCAGCGTGCTATAAAGGTGGCTTGAATACACCGATCCTGCTCATTTGGTTAATATAGATAGTCAGGTTAGTATAGTAAAGTATAGTATCTGTAGCAATATAACAGTAAGTAAGCTTGATGCTATAGACGTTTTGGTGTCAGGCAATATGTCTCGTCAGTGTCATGACAGCCGCGATACATTCTGCTATATCTGTGGCAAATATACACTTTCACCTCAGAGACATTGGATAATTGGTCTTGTGAAGAAAGCTTATCATCTGTATTTCAGCTGCAGAATTGGTGATCAAGGCAAGGAATGGGTGCCTCACATTTGCTGTGCGACATGTGCTGTCAATCTGAGAGCACTGGCTCAGAGGCACTCAAAAGACGATGCCAATTGCTGTTCTGATGATATAGCGAGAACAGAAACACCATGTGATGGACTGTTACTTCTGTTTGACTGATGTGTCTAATTTCTCTGCCAAAAACAAGAAGTCAATTGAATATTCTAATCTGCCTTCAGCAATGAGACCCGTGCCACATGACAACAGTCTTCCAATTCCGAAACCACCAGAGGATTGGACCTTAGATGAACCAGATGAAGAAACTGCAATGCAGGGTACTGACAGTGACATTGACCTGGTTTTGAACCGTGCTCATCAGGCGATCCGCATCTGATAACACAGTTCGAATTGAACAATTTGGTCAGAAATTTAGGTCTGTCAAAAGCAAAAGCTGAGCTGCTGGGTTCGAGACTGCAAGAATGGCGTTTGCTGTCACCAGGTATGAAACTTTCTGTGTTTCGAGGCCGACATCGTGATATAACCAAATTTTTTGCACAAGTCGACAGTCTCTGTTTCTGTTGTGACATTGAAGGATTGTTCTTGGCCTTGGGTTGTGATCACAACCCGGAAGAGTGGCGTCTCTTCATTGATTCGTCAATGTTATGCCTGACAGCTGTTCTGCTACACAATGGCAACGTTTATCCTCCAGTACATGTTGACTATGCAGCACACAAGAAAGAAGCGTATGAGAATATGGAACTGTTGCTAAAGCACGTCCAGTATAGCAGGTACAACTGGAATATCTGTGGAGATCTGAAAGTCATTGCTCTGTTACTAGGACTGCAACTCGGCAATACAAAGTACTGTTGTTTCATCTGTGAATGGGACAGCCGTGCCAAAGTGTCGCACTATTCTCGACAGAACTGGCAACTCTGTAAAAAGTTAGTTCCAGGACAGAAAAATGTGGCACATGAATCGCTCGTCGACCCGGCAAACATATTTTTGAGTCCTATTCACATAAAACTGGGACTCATGAAGAATTTCGTGAAAGCATTGAACAAATAAGGAGAAGGTTTTCGTTATTTAATGGTCGACCTAGTGGTCATGTTGTCGGACTTGCGGCCACATGTCTTGGACACTCGGGTGAAGAGAGGGGCGGAGCTGTCAACTGATCACCACCTGGTGGTGAGTTGGCTTCGATGGCGGGGGAAGATGCCAGTCAGGCCTGGTAGGCCCAAACGTGTTGAGAGGGTCTGCTGGGAACGGCTGACAGAGTCCCCTGTCAGAAGTAGCTTCAACTCCTACCTTCGGCAGAACTTCAACCACGTCCCAAGGGAGGTGGGGGACATTGAGTCCGAATGGGCCATGTTCCGTGCCTCTATTGTTGAGGTGGCTGACTGGAGCTGTGGCCGTAAGGTGGTCGGTGCCTGTCGTGGTGGCAATCCCCAAACCCGTTGGTGGACACCGGCGGTGAGGGATGCTGTCAAGCTGAAGAAGGAGTCCTATAGGACCTTTTTGTCCTGTGGGTCTCTGGAGGCAGCTGATAGGTACCAGCAGGCCAAGCGGAATGCGGCGTCAGTGGTTGCTGAGGCAAAAACTCGGGCATGGGAGTAGTTTGGAGAGGCCATGGAGAACGACTTTCAGATGGCTTCGAGGAGATTCTGGACCACCATCCGGCGTCTCAGGAGGGGGAAGCAGTGCAGTGTCAACACCGTATATGGTGGGGATGGTGCGCTGCTGACCTCGACTCAGGACGTTGTGAGTCGGTGGGGGGAGTACTTCGAAGACCTCCTCAATCCCACTAACATGCCTTCCAATGAGGAAGCAGAGCCTGGGGACTCTGAGGTGGGCTTTCCCATCTCTGGGACTGAGGTCAACGAGGTGGTCAAAAAACTCCTTGGTGGCAGGGCCCCGGGTGTGGATGAGATACGGCCGGAGTTCCTCAAGGCTCTGGATGTTGTAGGACTTTCTTGGTTGACACGTCTGCAACATCGCTTGGACATTGGGGACAGTGCCTCTGGATTGGCAGACCGGGGTGGTGGTCCCCCTCTTTAAAAAGGGGGACTGGAGGGTGTGTTCCAGCTACAGAGGGATCACACTCCTCAGCCTCCCTGGAAAAGTCTATTCGGGAGTTCTGGAGAGGAGGGTCCGTCAGATAGTCAAACCTCGGATTCCGGAGGATCAGTGTGGTTTTTGTCCTGGTCGTGGAACAGTGGACCAGCTCTACACCCTTAGCAGAATCCTGGAGGGTGTATGGGAGTTTGCCCAACCAGTCTACATGTGTTTTGTGGACTTGGAAAAGGCGTTTGACTGTGTCCCTAGTGGAATCCTGTGGGGGGTGATCCGGGAGTATGGGGTACCGGACTCCCTGATAAGAGCTGTTCGGTCCCTGTACAACCGGTGTCAGAGCTTGGTCCGCATTGCTGGCAGTAAGTCGAGCCCATTTCCAGTGACATTTGGACTCTGCCAGGGCTGCCCTTTGTCACCGATTCTATTCATAACTTTTATGGACAGAATTTCTAGGCGCAGCCAGGGTGTTGAAGGGGTCCAGTTTGGTGGACTCAGGATTGGGTCACTGCTTTTTGCAGATGACGTTGTCCTGTTTGCTTCATCAGGCCGTGATCTTCAGCTCTCTCTGGAACGGTTCACAGCTGAGTGTGAAGCGGCTGGGATGAGAATCAGCACCTCCAAATCCGAGACCATGGTCCTCAGCCGGAAAAGGGTGGCGTGCCCTCTCAGGGTCGATCTACGTTCCTACCCTCACCTATGGTCATGAGCTATGGGTAGTGACCGAAAGAATGGGATCACGAATACAAGCGGCTGAAATGAGTTTCCTCCGCAGGGTGTCTGGGTTTTCCCTTAAAGATAGGGTGAGAAGCTCAGTCATCCAGGAGGGGCTCAGAGTAGAGCCGCTACTCCTCCGCATCAAGAGGAGTCGGGTGAGGTGGACCGGGCATCTGATCAGGATGCCTCCTGGACACCTCCCTGGTGAGGTGTTCCGGGCATGTCCAACCGGGAGGAGGCCCCGGGGAAGACCCAGGACACGCTGGAGGGACTATGTCTCCCGGCTGGCCTGGGAAAGCCTTGGGATTCTCCCGGAAGAGCTGGAAGAAGTGGCCGGGGAGAGGGAAGTCTGGGCCTCTCTGCTCAAGCTGCTGCCCCCACGACCCGACCCCGTATAAGTGGAACAGGATGGATGGATGAACTATTAGCAGACCTGAGGGCAGCGGGGTAGCACCAAGGTCAGAGTCCAGACAGCCAAGTAGTAAAAGCTGTTGCAGAACCTAGCAGAACTGTTTCACAGGCTACAGTACCTAAATGGAAGAGGGACAAGGAAACCATCGGAGGGGTGGGAGCAGTTCCTAACAGTGCTATAAGTTTTGCAGATGCATTGCTTTATAAAGATTTCTTTAATGGGGGGCAGGGCAGTCCCAATGATCTTTTCTGCTGTGTGCACTATCTGTTATAGAATCTTATGGTCAGGTGCACTGCAGTTCCTAAACCAGACAGTGATGCATTTGGACAGAATGCTCTCTGTGTTGCCCCTGTAGACTGTGCTGAGAATGGGGCAAGGCAGGCTTGCAGCCTGCTGTAGCCAATGAAAGTAGAGATGCTACTGCACCTTTTTGACAAAGGAGGTGGTGTTAATTGACCAAGTAAAGTCAGCTGCCAAGTGTTCACAAAGGAATTTGATGGTCTTGACCAATTTCACCTCTGAGTCCTTAATATACAGTGGGGTGTGGACAGCATAGACCTTCCCGAACTCAACAATTATATATTTTGCCTTATTCACATTAAGAGAAAGATTGTTGCACTTGCACCAATTGGAATTCTAAGGAGACACTCATTTGAGGATCTCAGGTTACGATTTGGAATATAAGATGTCAGACATTCCGATATATAAGATGAGGCGAGATTATTTAAGGCTTTATAAACCATAAGCAGAATTTTAAAGTCAATCCTGAATGACACAGGTTGTCATTAAAGTCATTGCTATAGCATCTCTGTCATGACAATAAGGTTAGTGACATAATATTCATCAAACTTACTCTACCCTCATGATGCAACTTCGCTGGACCCATCAAAAGCAGCTCCTCACTCTGGTACACCTCACTCATCTCCTCTGCTTTCTCCTAGTGAATCATCAGGCCCAATATGCCACTTGCCCCCAAACTCGGCCCCCGCTGCCAGAGCCATCCCTGCCATTTCAACTGATATCCATAGGGAGTTCTCAGCCACCTTTGTTGGCACCTGCTGAGCAATTCCTGGGTTCTCCATGTTCTCTGCTACTTGTGTAACTCAGTGGGTTGGTAGTTCCTTCATCAGAAGGCAGACCATGCTGCTAGGACATTTCTCTTCCCTCAATCTCATTGTCTTCTCTGCATTTTACCCCCCTTTTTCCCTTTACTGAGTAGACATTTCATATCATTATTGCACGCACCATGCTAAATGGCACAAGGAGCACATATGCGCATACATGTAATTAATTAGTCAAACCCTACTAAACGTTCTGCGTCACTACGTCTGACTTTTATATGCACTCACAGTTTTGAGTAGCACCTATCCAATTTAAAACTGCTCCCACTGTTTTATAATGACTCCATTACTAAAAGTGTCACAGGACCTTGTGGCCCAGTCGAAAGAGTCAGGTATGCTGTTTGCCCTGGTGGCCAAGCCTCTGGTTCAATCCTTACCTCTGACTCACTTGTACTTAAATAATAAAAAATACAAAAGGAGTTCAGCTGCCTTTCTGTACTTGTAACACCCATCAGAACAGCCTTCACTACAGAAAGGTGCTATAAGAAATAAAGGCTGGCTCATTTTTAGAAGATTGCACATTCCCCTGGATGAACAGTTCTGTTATTAGCAGTTTTCTACTATTCACCAGTCAGTAGGCAAAGCAGCAACTATGTAATAAACTGCTACGGACTCTTTATCCACCAGTTCTCTATTTCACACCAAGTATTCAGGTACTGTGAACCTGTCAAGTTCAGACAGATCACATTTGTTGACGGTCTTTATGGATTACACCCAGTGTTACCGTGATAAACTCTGGCTCAGCTCTGACACTGAATTGGATTAAGAGGGTTCAAGGATCTTCTGTTGTGTTGTTTTCTCTGCCCTGCTGCACTTTTCTTAATTTAGATTATTTTACTGGATTATAAACAATATATTTCCATCATGGGGCATAAAATCTGCATATTGTAACCAAGTGAAGGAGTGAAGGTCTTGTATGAAGCAATGACTTCAGGACAGAACACTGTCGCTTCTTGTGCTACAGTAATTTCTTAGTCACTTGGTTTGGCTAATCTGCTTCTACTTTGAGAGTATTTGGAAACCAACCTTGTGACCGGTGCGACTTTTTGATTAAATTTGTGGGTTACCCTGTGTACCAACAGCCAAATTAAGCAAGGGAGACAGTAATGGAGTTCAAGAGAATTGAGCAACATTTCTGTGAAGCAGTGTGACTATGATATTCTGTACTGAGGTATTCCTTTGGCTCATTCACCTAAATTGTTGGGTTTTTTTTTTTGTAGTCAGTGTCAGGACTGGGAATCAAGATGGGAGATTTTGTAGGTGTAAAGTGAATCAGACATGGGATGTACATTCATTGAGGATGACATATTTAAATAAGGAAAGAGTGTAAGTCTCTGGGAGTAACTGTGGAGTAACGGAGCAATTCAGAACTGTTTGAACCATATGATGAAGAAGTATATCTGTAGCTTCAAACGCCCTAGGAAAATTCCGTTAGATTGGCAGGGTAAGTCAGTTGTTATATCACAATGTGGCCTGGAACCTCAAGGTTGTGAGCATGAGGAAGACAACCTATAGCCGGCATGATTTGCTCCTGTTTCTATATTATATTGTCTAACAATTCAGAAGAGCGAACCAACTTGGAGGGTCATAGCAGTATCAGGGTTTTTTTTCTCCAGTATCAAAAAAGCTTGCTCACATTTCCAAATTTTGGCCTTCATTATTTTGTTCCACAAAATCTCAATTGATGACTCAAGAAAATGTAACAGGTTTAACTAAATTTTCTTGCTTGTTAATATTTTTCTCGATTGTATCTTTTGCAGTTTCCCTGAATGGAAATGATACTGAAAGAATAAGCACTTCTTTAGCATTCATTGCTGTCATTATCTGAATACACTGACTTCATGTAAAATGCAATTCAAATGAGAGCCTGATGGAACAAAACACATGGCAATAAATGTGAAGAGCACATTGTAGTGACTTCCTCACTATAGAATAACAGCAGAAAAAGGCCATCTATTCAAACCATGAGATATGCAAGAATGAATAATTTCAGTCAAGAGTACATGCTCTCTATCATTTTTTATTATTACAGGTGGTCTGGGGTTTCTAAAGACTTCCATTCATTTCAGACTTATTAATAAAATGTCAATTAAGCATTATAATTATTTAAAACACAATATACAATTTACAATTCTAATTTAAGTAAGTAAGTGAACTTTATTGTCATTCATACCATACAACAGTACAACAATGGATGCATAGCTGAACAAAATTGCGTTTCTCCAGGCTCAATGTGCAGACATAAAAGAAGTGCACGAAAGACAACATACAAACATTTCACTTCTTACACAGAAAGCAGGTAAGACAGCTTAAGACAGCACAAGGCAGCACAGTATAAACAATAAATACAAAAGATGTATATAAATATAAGCCAGTCAGTGGGTGAAATATAATATGAAAGAAAATATTGCACATCATTTCACAGTGATTGTGTTATTGCACTATAAGGATACAATATTTATACATAATATATACAATATATACAATGTAATATTGTACAATATTACAATACAATATAATGTAAACTTAAGACCGAGATGTGGTAATAAAGTGCACAGTAAGGAAGAGAGCAAAAGGTCAAAGATTATTTAACAGAGTTTAGTATTCTGATGGCCTTGGGGAAGAAGCTCCTGTTAAATCTGGTTGTTCTGCAGTGCATACTACGATAATGTTTTCCAGAGGGCAGAAGTTCAAACAGCCCATGTGCCGGGTATGTGGGATATTTTATGATCTTAATGGATCTGTTCTGGCACCGTGAGTAGTATAATTCTTGAACAGATGGGAGTGAGGACCCGATCATTTTCCCTGCTGTCCTCACCACTCTTCGAAGTACTGTATCTTCTGTTCAACGACAGTGCAGCTACCATACCAAACTGAGATGCTTCTGGTCAATATACTTTCTATAGTGCCTCTGTAGAAAGTTGTGAGGACAGGAGAGGGAAGGTTTGATCTTTTCAGCCTTCAGAGAAAATGAAGTCGCTGTTGTGCCCTCTTGACAAGAGAAGTGGTATTTGTGGTCCATGTCAGGTCATCTGTAATGTGCACTCCCAGAAACTTGGTGCTTCTCACTGACTCCACACTGTTTCCATGGATTGTAAGTAGCCGGTGTGGCATGTGCTTCCTCTTGAAGTCAACGATGATCTCTTTTGTTTTGTTGACATTCAGAGCCAGGTTTGTTTTTTCCACACCAGGCAATGAGTTAATTGACTTTGTCAGGGATGCCAGGGGCGACGACCCGGCCGGGATGCCTTGAGGGACTTGAAGAGGGTGTGCGCCCATCTTGGATCACGTGGGGGCCGCCACCCTGGTTGCTTTCGGGGCCACTAGTTGAGGGCATGGAAGCCCAACCCTGAAGGGGCCCGTGGTCACTGCCAGGGGGTGCCCCAATGCCTTGGAAACCCTGGACCCCACTACTTCCACCTCACCAGGAAGTGCTGGGGGGAAGAGGAGCAGGGACACCCGGAGTGCTTCCGGGGATGCAGCTGGCACTTCCGCCACACAAGGGTGTGTCCATGGAAGATTCCCGGAACCCACCTGGAGCACATCCGGGTGATGATAAAAGGGACCACCTCCCTTCATTCAAGGCTGTAGTTGGGTGGAAGAAGGACTAAGCAGGAGAAGCAAGTGTGGAGGTGGCCCGAAGAAAGGCATTGTGTGTGGCCAGGACTTTGGGGGTTTGTGTGTGCACTTTAATAACTTGTAAATAGTATTGTAAATAAACGTGTGGTGGTGAAAAACAACATGTCTGCCTGTCTGTGCCCGGGTTCCGTTCAGAACTTTCTCTCTGTATACGGAGTCATTGTCATTACTGATAAGGCCTACTACATCCTCACATGACTTTTCTTATTTTCCCGATGAGCCAGTGTCAGATGGAGTGCAGTTTCTATGGCATCATCAGTAGAGCGATTTGGGCGGTATGCAAATTGAAGTTGATCAAATGTAGCAGGCAGTCTGGATGTGATGTGATTTTTGACCAAACCTTCGAAGCATTTCATCATGATGGGTGTGAGTGCTATAGGGCGATAGTCGTTCAGTGATGATGTTGGTGATTTCTTTGGCAGTGGAATAACGGTAGTGGCCTTGAAGCACTGAGGAACAATGGCTTGTCTTTGGGAGATGTCGTAGATGTCTGTTATTACAACTGTAAGTTGGTAAGCACAGTCTCTGAGTACACACCCTGGTATGTTGTCGGGACCTGCAGCTTTCCGTGGGTTGACCCTACGCAGGGCTCTCCGAACATCACTGTGGTTAAGACAGAGTATTTCATTGTCCATAGTGAGAGGGGCTTTTATTGCTGTTGTGTTGTTATTTTCCTCAAACTGGCTAAAATATGTGTTAAGTGTGTTGAGGAAGTGTGTGTTATCATCACAGGGTGGTGGGGAGAGTTTATAGTCCATAATAGACTGGATGCCTTGCCATAGGCACTTGGGATCTTTTGAGTCAGTGAAGTGACTCTGGATTTTATGCTCATAAGCACGTTTTGCTGTTCTCATGCCTCAGTTCAAGTTAGCTCTAGCGGATCTGAGAGCGTCTCTGTCCCCGGATTTGAAGGCCGTATTACATGCTCTCAGAAGGGCATGCACCTCCCTGTTACACCTTGGTTTTTGGTTGGCACGTGTGGTGATGTTCCTGATCACTGTCACATCCTCCACACACTTGGATATAAATCCTGACACAGACTCTGCATACTCCTCCAGGTTGATGTGCTGGTTAATCGTGTCAGCCTCTCTAAACACATTCCAGTCTGTGCTCTCATTGGCCAGGTTCGTATCTGCTTTGCTTCTAGTTAGCAGTGGTCTGTATGCAGGAATTAGCATAACAGAGAGATGGTCTGAGTTTCCAAGGTGGGGGTGGGGAATTGCCTTGAAAGTCTGTTTGATGTTTGTGTAAACCCGGTCCAACGTGTTTACTCCCCGGATTGCAAAGTCAACATGTTGATAAAATGTGGCAGAACTGTCTTTAGGTTGGCTTGATGAAAGTCTCCAGCAATTATATAAACACAGTCCGGGTTTGCAGTTTGCATTGCACTGACAGATTGATGCAGTGTGGTTAGCGCTGCTTTTATGTTTGCGCTGGGATGTACACAGCTGTAATGCTAACAGCTGTAAATTCTAGGCAGGTAGAATGGTCGGCATTTCAGTGTCAAAAACTCTATATCCTCAGAACAGTGGTTCGTGACAAGTTCAACATTTGTGCACCAATTGTTGTTTGTGTATATACATACACCACCTCCCCAAGATTTTCCACTGAAAGCATGAATATCTGTTTGAAAGTTTGTTAGCCCATCCAGGCTAATCGGAAACAGAGGAGTTCAGCCATGTCTCGGTAAAATGAGTGTACAACAATCTCTCACCTTGCATTTTGTGGTTAAATCAAGTCTTAGGTAGTCCATTTTGTTCTCTAGCGAGTGGACATTAGACAGCAGAATAGATGGAAGCGCTGGTCTGTGTGGATTAGCCTTTAGTCTAGCAGCGATACCTGCCCGAGTGCCTCGCTTGCGTTGTCTTCCACACCACTTGCATCTCTTCCCTGTGCAGCCGGTGATGGTAGGTGGTACCACTGCTGTGCAGGTCTCTGGGTCTTGCTGCCATAGTATTCCGAGTCCGTGTAGAGTTTGGGAATCTAAAGTGAGCAAATCGCTTGATATCATATTGGATTGATCACATGCACAAAGTTTGAGTATAGTGGATCGATTGTAAGTAGTTTTCATGAAAGAACATAATGGAGAAGACATTACATTTAACGAAAAAAGCACATTGTTAACGGGAGCCGGAGTAGCCGCTGCCGCACAGGGCACCACCATCTCACTAAGGTTGTGTACAGTATGTTGACTTTATGCTTAAATACCTTACAGTTTTTGATAAAAATGCAGCACCTCATGGAGTTGGAAAAGGAATAAAGATGGCTGAAATGCCACTAATAACTGATGAGTGCTGTCTCCAACTGTGGAATCGCTCAGGGTACTATTTCCTCCTTCCAGTAGTTACATGCTCTGAGATGGCTTGGCTTAGAAATGTACTTAGGAAGCTGGAAATTATAAATGACGATGTCTACTGTTCTGTTTATCAGACAGATGCTGATTCCTGCAAAGACACAAACAGCAAACCAAAGACAACACCACAGCGTGAACAAAGGAGCATGTGGTGAGAAAAGACAAATGCACTAGACCTGAACCCAGAGTAGCAAGACACAGCACCGGATATCATCCATAAAAGACTTTGTATTTGTGCCAGTTATCTAAAAATTCTAAGTAGTTAAGGCCATTCTTTCTTGGGTTGAATTGTTATTCATGATTAATGGTGTCAGGCTGTCTTGTGGCTTTAGAAGCCTTTGACTAATTTGAAGACAAAAAGGCTCAAGCTACAGCCATACAGGTTAGCCCACTCTCACTAAAACAAATGCACGCTGACTGGGATATCACACTAATACTCCAAAAATAAAACACTATATGGAAAAAGACTTGTAAAATAAAGTCCATAAAATGTCTAAGCGCATTATTGTAGGACGTGTGTATAGTGAGAGAAGAAGAATTGATTGATTAATGTTAATCAATTAATTATCAATAATTAAAAAAAAATACTGAGACACCCACCCAGGGTCTCCAAATTAATGTAGCGTATGTAAGAATTTTAACTTCTGCCCACCCCAAGGATCTCTGTTTCACTCACAGCCAGGAATATGAAAAAATCTATACAAGTTATAAACAAGGTTCATAAATTGGCAAAATTCTATGTTAAATAATTTTAACTTTTTCTGTTGTGGTTTGGACGGGGTGATAGATTTGTTTTCAAAACTTGACCCAAACATGCTTGTTGCGTGTTTTTTTTGTAACACAAGGATATTAGAGCATGAATGGAGTGTATATATAGATATATATGTATATATAAACATGGATGAAAGACAATGACAAACTATGCAAAAAATAAATAAAATTAGAGCGGCTTAGTTAAACATTTTCTCTCCTATAGGAAAAAGGCACATGGCTTATGAATGCTGATCTTTCAATTCATGTGATCAGACTGGATAAGTTATTTAGCTTTTAGCTTCTACATTGTGGCACTGATTTAATCACAGTTAGTGTGCACTGGCTTTTGTCCCCCATTTACACATAGTTTCTGTTTGTGTGTGTGTGTGAAATGCTGTTCTGAACTTTCCTACTGGATTAAGGAAGAAACATGTAACAGCTAAAGAGATATCCTTTACAAAAATTATTATATTTCAGTTGCATTAATGCCAATAACCATAATACATTACAGTGGTGCCTTGGTTTGCGAGTATAATTCGTTTTGGAAACATGCTTGTAATCCAAAGCACTCGTATATCAAAGCAAATTTCCCCATAAGAAATAATGGACACTCAGATAATTGCTTCCACAACCCAATATAAAAATGATTAATACAAAATATAAAGTAAAAATACATAAAACAAGTTAACGTGCACTTTACCTTTGCAAAGAATCGTTATGTAAACACACGTGGTCACAATGCTTTAGTATACAGTATATGCTCGTACGAATGTTAACTATACAAGTGAGGCACGCCGACTAAGACCGAGCATGGGAGACGATTACCCACAATCCTGCAGTCAGAGAGAGAGAGAGAAAAGAACCATGGGCTCAGTTGTGATCACATAACGCTCTGCAGACAAAGCGTATACTGCCGGGTTTTCAAGAGAACAAAACTTTATTTTAATACAGGCGGAACAAACTCAAGTCTCTTTTAGGAGCGATCCGGGCACAGTGTCAAAACCGATTGTCACGGTTCCGCCTCTTGATCAAAAGAACACAAAAATCTTCCTCCTCAAAGGGGCGTGGTGGCCTGGGAGCCCTGACTGGAGCAGAGGATGTCTGGGGTAAAAGAGACAAGGCGGTGTTACACTAGGATAGCCGCAGTATGATATTTTAAATATTCTAAGCCCCACGCGAGATGCAGATCATGGAGCACGTCAGCAAGCAGCAGGCTAACAGCTGATCCCGCAAAGAGGAGATGAAAAGCTGTGTTTGTTTCCCATTGTATCACTTTTTAAGAGTGGGTTTCAGAGGAACGACCATGTCCCCTTGGGGCTACGTTCACTATGTTCACAATATGTACTACTCGTATTGCAAGACCTCACTTGTTTATCAAGTTAAAATTTATTTAAAAAATGTTCTCATTTTGCAAAAACACTTGCAGACCAAGTTACTCGCAATCCAAGGTTTTACTGTACCTGACTTTATCCTAACTATTAAGTTACAATAAATAGTTCTCATAATCTAGGTGTAGTTTTGGTGTAGGTGGTTTTGGTATAGATGATGCTTTGTCCCTTTCCTGGTCAGCTTTCTCTGCTACACATGAAGGGAGTTTAAGCACACTTTTCTTTGAGGTTTTTACACAGGGTGTCCGCTTTTGGCTACCATAATGTTTACATCTGCTGGGCAGTTGTTGATCAGTCATCTTCCATCCTTAGAAATTGATGCACATATGATTTTTATGTTCAGTTTATCTTTAACTTGTGCACCTTCTATTCCTTAGCAAGGTCTGTACTATTAGCCTCTTTATCCAGCTCCTTTATGGACTCCTTTAGTATATGTCTGTCCTTTAAAGAGAGTTTTCCATTCTTCTAGTCCAGCACCAGTTTGCCCTTTAATGACAAAGGGATCACTCCAGCCTTTGTTACGGCCTTTACCTTAGGCAATGAGTCCTGCGATATGGAGCAGATTTACAGCCGGGCTGAGAAGCGTGTTTAATAGACAGAGCCCAGATCTAGGGTGTTAATTGGTTCTTAAAGGAAGGAGTAGACTTCTTGCTATAGGTTTCTTAAGTGTACATAAGCCCATCGTTTTTGGTTGACCATTGGTGCAAAGATATGTCCATTACGATTGACAGTCTTTGAGTTATGGCTTTTTGTGCAAGCACATATTGCAGCTAGTATCACAACAAGACATCTCTGGGCTGTCACTTTGTGATTGCTCATTTTATCATTTCAGCACCAAAGGCTGTGTGCCAAAGATAACTATTAGGGGGCTAAGACTCTTTTGTTGACAATAAAAGTGTCTGACAGTGGATTTATAAGCCAAGGACTTGTTTTCCAGGCACAGCAAAATAGGTAATACCAGTCTATCCTACATAACTGAGAAGAGACATTCTTTTTTGTGTTATGTTTGTCTGTCTCACCTCCCGTCTTGTTGATATATAAGCTGTTATGCTATTTCTATAATCCTTGTATTCATCAATAACTTGTGTTATTTTTTTCTTTAAAGAAATGTGCTTCAGTTTCCTTGATATCAAGTGCCACACCTGCACACTTATATACCCTCTAGGGGCCTCAGATGAGTTGAACAATCCTACCATGGAAAGTGGGGGGATGCTGCTGCACCTAACTGTATTGCTGGTTTCCTCCACAGCATTGACCCACCACAGGCCATGTCCCTTCCTGTGCCAGTGGAATATAAGAGGGGGTGCTTAAAGTAACTCCTGAAGAGACTGAAAGCTACTTCTAGATGGAGTCAAATGATGGATGGATTTGGCTAACAAAAGCTTTAATGAGGAAAAAGGAGGCCAGCAGGGCTATCTGTCTATTAACTTCATAGGAAGAGTCATCAGAGACATGAATGTCACTCCTGAGGTAAGTAAACTTCTCGACACAGTCAATATTCTCTCTGCAGAGAGGTCATTACAGGCCTGGATCTTGCTTTTTACCCAGGACACTCACAAGTCCAGACACTCAGACTCCTCACTCAGTCTATCAAGAGTCCCAATCAGAGCTTCCATTGACTGCGCAAAGATCACAGCATTGTTGGCAAAGTCAAGATCAGTGAATCTTTCTTTACCAAGTACATGCAAACATGGGACAGGGTAGGAGCAAGAACACACCTCTGATTAACCCCAGAATTAACTGGGAAACACACACAGGTTTTTCCACTCCGCACAACACTCACAGTAACAGTGTACAGGCCGGCCATGACATCCAGCATTTTTGGGTGGATCCTCGCATTGCTTGTAATGCCAGGAGGACAGCCTTACCATCAGCTTGGAGAAGTTCACCCCAGATACCACAGATCCCTGCAGCCTTCCCTACCCTCAGCTGGATCGCCACCTGTGCAATCACAGTGAGACTGGGTGGTTCACAGCTAACTGGAAGATTAGAAATGCCCCAAAATGCGGCAAGTGCTCATCAGAAAAATACCTTCAACTTGTATGAACAGGGCAAACAAGAAGTCTTTATAAATAATGGATTTATTCGAAAAAATAGAAAAGTGGAAGCAAAAATGCTCAAAAGCAACAATAGGAAAAAAGGCGTTGCCTGAATGGCAATCCTAGGTAAACAAATCCAGTTCACAATCCAGAAGACAAAATAATTAAACAGTGGCAAGAAAACAAAAACAGTAAATGCAACTAAAATATCAATACTCACTAAATCTGCAAACACTCCTGATTTTAGTTTACTTAGCTATTGCCTTAAATAGCCAAAGTGAGAGCTCAGAGACAGTGTTGTCAGGTTGGCATCGTCTCTTGTGGGTCAACCCACAACATGCAGGAAATCAAGGTATAGTTAAAGGGACAATACAAAATCATGAACATAAGAGAAGACAAAAATACATATAAATACAAAAAAAACATAAAATACATTGTCACAAGCGTGACTTGGGGAACAACCTAAAGTCTTAGGTGAATGTAATTTATCGCCGAGACATGAGGGGATACTGTGCAATAATATTCTCTCTTCTCCTTCCCCTTTTAAAGAAAGGAAGATTGACACCTATCCCACTCTGACTCTGACTCTAGGTGGGGAAAAACAGACCGAAATCTCCAAAGTGGAGGTACGTGGGCAAGCTCACATGGCTCTCCAAGTAGACTTAGGTATTGGACCATTCCAGGTACTCTACTACCATTACACTCTGATGACCATCCATCCATCCATCCATCCATTATCCAACTAGCTATATCCTAACACACGGTCACGGGGTTCTGCTGGAGCCAATCCCAGCCAAATCAGGGTACAAGGCAGGAAACCAGCCCATGCAGGGCACATACACACACACTAGGGACAATTTAGGATCACCAATGCACCTAACCTGCATGTCTTTGGACTGTGGGAGGAAACCGGAGCACCCAGACAATGGAAACCATGCAGACATGGAAAGAACATGCAAACTCCATGCAGGGAGGACCCAGGAAGCGAACCCAGGTCTTCTTACTGGGAGGCAGCAGTGCTACCACTGCGTCACCGTGCCGCCCTCTGATGGCCGTATTAAAACTTATTTTTTAGTTTTCAAGTGCCCAGCCACTCATCATCACTGAGACCACTCAGACTAGGCACACATATTAGAACTTTTCCTGGGGGACCAGCAAAGTGCACCTATTATGATCTCGATGAAGAGGTGGTCAGTGAATATGAAAAACTCAAGGCCAAGGTGCTGTTGAAATATGGTATCACTCCAGACCAATAGGCAAGGCTTGTCATGAGTGGACCTTCAACCCCGAAAAACCCACATGCACTCAGGCCTATGAAATCTGGAGCTGTTTGGGTCTATGGTTAAAATCCAAACCAACTCCTGAAAAGACATCACAGAGCTTGTCTCCTGTGATTTCCTCATACAAGCCATCCCAGAACATCTTGCCCGTCTGGTCCAGAGACAAGAATATAAATCGATGGATGCCCTGATCTTGGCCCTCGAGAGAAACATTGTGTTGCTTCTCAAGTTGAGAGAGCGGAAAAGTATGCTGTGTGTCTGACACCTAGAAACCACAAGTATATTTCAGTCATTGTAAATTATGCTCCCTCATATTCTGATTATATTCTGATATTCTGATATTCTGAAGCCATCCCCTGAAGAGTGGCACACTCAAAGTCTATCGCACAGGAACTTGTTGGGGTCTTTGCTCAGGTCATCATTCTAAAAGATGTCCTAATGGACCAGGGAACACTGTTCACCTCGGAAACGTTCTAGGAGGTTGCCAAATTACTCCGCATTGACCATTGAAAAGCCTCTATGTACCATCCGGTTCACCAACAAATGCGCGATAGACATATGAGCCCCGACAAAACCACGATGGACAAATGAGCACCGACAAACACGCTAACTGGTTTTCGACAAATGCGTGCCGACAAAATCGCAAAAGAGGCCAAGAGAGTGGGATGCGTACGTGCGCATTATGTACACATTATGTGCTAGGTTATAACTGTTATAACTGCTGATGGCATGCCGCGAACAAATAACTCAGTCGAGGGTTGGCATAACGCGTCGTATATAAAGCGGAATTACCAGCAGTCAGGCAGCCAGCAAGTCTAAATACGCTCAACTATCAAGACGTCTTGCTACAATTCTTCCTACATATGCAGGGCGTGATCTTAAGAACTATCTGCGTGCCGTGTCTCATAATATTGACTTCTAAAATAAACATTATTATAAATGCTTTAAACTAGTAATTCATGTTTAATGAAACTTTCACAATTTTGTCTATCGCGCAAATGCCGGGTCACAGTACCATCCTAAAAAGGATAGTTTAGTAGAGTGCTTTAACCAGATGCTCAAACAAATGCTATGCAAAATGGTCAGTGAAGAAGGAAGAAACTGGGATCAGTTAATCCCTTTCATCCTGTTTTCCCTATCGAGAGGTCCCACAAGCCTCCACGGGTCTCTCCCACTTTGAGTTACTATATAGATGACAACCCCACTCTTTAGGACATTCTTAAAAAAAGGTTGAGAAGAGGAGGCCAATCCTTCCACTCATTTTTTAGAATATATTGTGCAATTATGTGGTAGATTTGACAAGATTAGACCCATTCTAAAAGAGAACGTTGAACGTGCTCAATCAGCTCAGGCTTGTTGTCATGACATGGGTGCTACTCTTCAAGAGCTTCACCACGGGCACCATGTTATGGTGCTCATTCCCACAACCCACTCCAAATTATTGGCCCATTGGCAAAGGTCATTACAAGATTAAGGAGATGAAGGATTTGGTTGACTTTTTGATGAAACAACCCAGTAGGCACCCGAGTATATCATGTAAAATTACTAAAACCATCGAGGGAGAGGGAACCTGACCCTTACTCCTCTACATCTTGCTCCTTCTTTACACTACATCAACTTAATCTCGGTGATAATTTGACACCCCAGCAACCATGTGAGCTTGAAGCAGTTATTTTGTCATTCTCGGAAGTGGTCAATGGGTGACCCAGAAGAACCTCCCTCATTGAGAACAACATTCTGACAGAACCTGTTGTCAGAGAATGCCCATATTACCACACGAGTGGAAGTCGAACTTGAGATTAGTTGAATGCTCCACCTGGTTGTTACTGAGGAGAGTTTTGGTCCTTGGTCTAGACCCATCGTTTTTGTCTCAAAGCTGAATGGGAGCTGGCACTTTTGTGATGACTTCTATTGACTAAATCAGGTCTCCCAATTAGATGCCTATTCCATGCCACAAATGAACCAACTCCTCAAGCAACTGGGGAAGGCACAATACTTGACCATTCCTCACATGACAAAAGGGTATTGGCAAATTAATGGCATCCACAAAAGAGAAAAATGCATTTAGTACCCAACTTGGTCATTGTCAGTACACAGTTCTCCATTTGGTTTACACGGGGCACCCGCAATGTTCCATCATCTGATGGACAGACTACTCTGGCACCACCAGGCCTATAGCACCACCTACCTGGATGACATTTTCATTTATTCTGGCACATGAGAGAACCATCTACAGCAGGAAGGTGCTGTGTTACTAATACTTTGTCAAGCCTGCCTGATAATTAATGCAAAAAATTGCTTCTTTGGCTTAACTGAGGTAAAATATTTGAGCTACTAGGAGGGTAGAGGCACTGTATATCCCCCGTGCTCCAAACTTAATGCCATACTTAACTGGCCCTGTCAAAGAGGCAAAATCAGGCTTTCTTAGGTTTAGACGGGTATTAGATAGATATAGATACTTTATTAATCCCAAGGGGAAATTCACATAATCCAGCAGCAGTATACTGATACACAAAAAAAAAAAAAAAAATTAAATTAAATAGTAATAAAAATGAAAAATGAAAAAAATAAAAATAAAAAAGCAGACAATAACTTTGAGTAATGTTAGCATTTACTCCCCCGGGTGGAACTGAAGAGTCACATAGTGTGAGGGAGGAACGATCTCCTTAGTCTGTAAGTGGAGCAGGACAATGACAAAAGGCTGTCACTGAAGCTACTCCTCTGCCTGGAGATGACACTGTTCAGTGGATGCAGTGGATTCTTCATGATTGACAGGTGTTTGCTTAGTGCCCGTCGCTCTGCCACAGATGTTAAACTGTCCAACTTTACTTCTACAATAGAGCCTGCCTTCTTAACAAGTTTGTCCAGGCGTGAGGCGTCTTTCATCTTTATGCTGCCTCTCCAGCACACCACCGCGTAGAAGAGGGCACTCGCCATAACCGTCTGGTAGAACATCTGCAGCATCTTATTGCAGATGTTGAAGGATGCCAACCTTCTCAGAAAGTATAGTCGGCTCTGACCTTTCTTACATAGAGCATCAGTATTGGCAGTCCTGTCCAATTTGTCATCCAGCTGCACTCCCAGATATTTATAGGTCTGCACCCTCTGCACACAGTCACCTCTGATGATCACAGGGTCCATGAGGTGCCTAGGCCTCCTAAAATCCACCACCAGCTCCTTGGTCTTGCTGGTGTTAAGATGTAAGTGGTTTGAGTCACACCATTTAACAAAGTCTTTGATTAGCTTCCTGTACTCCTGCTCCTGCCCACTCCTGATGCAGCCCACAATAGCAGTGTCATCAGCACACTTTTGCACGTGACAGGACTCTGAGTCATATTGGAAGTAAATTTATCGCCCTTTTGTACCCTGGTTCTCCAAGAGGGCCGTCCCTGTAACAAGTTTGAAAAGTTACAAGTTTGTAACTTAAAAAAGGCCCTTACTTCAACACCCTTATTAACAACCCCTGGTTTTTCATTGCCTTTTTTTTGCAGACCCTTGCTTCTGACACAGGTTTGGGTTCCATGTTGAGCCAAAGCATTGATGGTGTTGAACAGCCCATTATGTAAGTCAGCTAGAAATTACCAGATCGGGAGATGAGGTATGCGGCATTGGGGCAGGAAGCCCTTGCGATCAAATGGGCTAATATCCAACTCAGGTATTACCTTCTGTGAAGTGAGTTCACTCTTGTAATGGACCCACGCCCCTTTACATTGGATTTTCCTACACAGGGAGTCAAAACCTCATGTAACTAGGTGGTTTCTTGACCTGCAGCCTTTAAAGTTGAACATCGTTGGGGTTGTCTCCATGCCAACACCAATAAACTGTCTCATGTCCATGACCTCATGGCCTGGATCACCCGATCTGACAGATCTGGGCTGGAGGGGGCAATGTCATACGTGTGTGCTTAGGTGAGTGTAATTTATCACTGAGACATGAGGGGGCACTGCCTAATAACATTCTCTCTTCTCCTTCCCCTTATGCAGAAAGGAAGATTGACACCTCTCCCACTCTGACATCACTTCTGGGGTCAGACCACCTGGACCCACCTCTTCCTCCAACATAAGAGGAAACAACACCATCTTTGTCAGACTGTCAGAATTTAATGAAGTCTCCATCTTGTGCTTTAACACATGCTTTATTTTAGACCTTTTGCATAGCCTCAATATACAGAGTTTGTCTTCGGGTGCCCTAGACCCTTTATCTTGTGCCTTTGTTTCTTTACAATACATAAATACAGACCCTTACATAACATTACTTTATCCTTTCTTACTCCAAGAGATGGAGTGAAATCTGCACTGGCAAAAGATATGTCAGTGTGGAAGAAGGGTACAATTAGTGGTTCGTCCAAGGCTGATGGACAGGAGCACACAAGAGACAAGGAGCAGGGACTGACAGGGGTGGGAGACGAGCATTCTATTGGCAAGAAGCTAGAGGGCACAAAATCCTGCAGACATTATGAATAATGGACCGTCTGACTAAGAGAGAGAGAGAGAGAGAGAGAGACCACGGAGAGTTGGATTCCTTCCAACAAAGGACCAAAGTCTATTGTGCCCTTCTAGACATGAGGACTGGTATCGTCAAAAACAATGAAGAGGAAGATAATTAAGTAATTTAGTGTCTTCATAAATACAGTCATATGAAAAAGTTTGGGAACCCCTCTCAGCCTGCATAATAATTTACTCTACTTTCAACAAAAAAGATAACAGTGGTATGTCTTTCATTTCCTAGGAACATCTGAGTACTGGGGTGTTTTCCGAACAAAGATTTTTAGTGAAGCAGTATTTAGTTGTATGAAATTAAATCAAATGTGAAAAACTTGCTGTGCAAAAATTTGGGTACCCTTGTAATTTTGCTGAGTTGAATGCATGTAACTGCTCAATACTGATTACTTGCAACACCACATTGGTTGGATTAGCTCGTTAAGGCTTGAACTTCATAGATAGGTGTGTCCAATCATGAGAAACGGTATATAAGGTGGTCAATTGCAAGTTATGCTTCCCTTTGACTTTTCTCTAAAGAGTGACAGCATGGGATCCTCAAAGCAATTCTCAAAAGATCTGAAAACAAAGATTGTTCAGTATCATGGTTTAAGGGAAGGCTACAAAAAGTTCTCAGAGGTTTAAACTGTCAGTTTCAACTTTAAGTAATCAGGAAATGGAAGGCCACAGGCACAGTTGCTGTTAAACCCAGGTGTTACGTCTGGCTCGTAAGTCGCAACATAACTGGCACAACACCACATTCTTGGGAAAAACTCCATTTATTTACCCAAAATAAGAAAAATTTACATACAAACTAGACGTCTAGGGGTGTAAAATAAAATTATACACGCGCGAGTAATTAGTAGAAAAGCTAAGAAGAGGGGAAAGAAAACACACAAGCAAACACAAAACCTGACTCCCCTCCAAAGGAAAAAAACAGGTTTTTATACATCATGACCATCCCAGAGGCTTAATTAGTGATTAATATCACCTGTTGCTCAGCCAGCGATTTCACTTCCCGCAAAGGAGCAGTACACAGGCGTAACACCTCCCCCACAAAAGTATTCCCCAAAGGAATACAGTATGTAAAGGGGGAAAAAAACTTCACAGATCCCGACTCACTTCTACTTCAATTTCCGCTTCCTGGGCCCTAGGAAACAGGATAGAAAAAGAAACGATTAGGGAAAAGTGGACAAACTCATACTCGAGATAGGGCATCCGCAATTATATTATCACTGCCCCGAATGTTTAATGCCAAGTATGAATGGTTGCAAGACGAGACTCCATCTCATTATTCTTTGATTACGATTTTTTATCCGATGTAAAAACACTAGAGGATTATGGTCCGTATAAACAATAATGGGACTGGCAGATGATCCCAAATAGACTTCGAAATGTTGCACAGCCAGAACAAGGGCGAGTGCTTCCTTCTCTACAACAGAATAAACCCTCTGATGAGGATTGAATTTTTTTGAAAAGTAACAAATTGGATGCTCTATGCCTTCCTGGCTCTTCTGCAGGAGTACAGCCCCAACTCCCATTTCACTGGCATCTACAGCCAAACAAAAGGGTTGGGAAAAGTCTGGTGCAACAAGCACAGGGGCGCTAGCCAATAAGGCTTTTGCTCCATCAAAGGCCTGCTGAGAAACGGTGGTCCATTCAAAAGGCACTTTGGTACTTATAAGATCGGTCAGGGGTGCTACAATAGATGCAAAATTTGGACAAAATCCACGATAATAACCAGCCATTCCCAGAAACCTACGCAATTCAACGATTTGCAGGTACTGGGAAGGCACAAATGGATTCAATCTTGGCTTCAATTGGTCGGACTTGTCCATTTCCCCCTACTTTACCTAAATAAGTAACAGTAGCTTTCCCAAACTCACATTTTGCCAGATTTAGAGTTAAAGCCTCAGTCAAACGGACAAATAATTCCCCCGATTTTAATTAAATGATCTGCCCAAGATGAACTATATAAAACCACGTCATCCAAATAGGCCTCGCAATCAGATAATCCTGAAAACACCCTATTTACAAGGTGCTGAAACGTAGCGGGGGCGTTTCGAACCCCGAATGGCATAACCCGATACTGAAGAAAGTCATCAGGTGTCACGAATGCTGACAGTTCCTTGGCCTTAGCAGTCAATGGAACCTGCCAATATCCTTTTAAAAGGTCAAATTTGCTCACAAACTTTGCTGACCCCACTCTATCCACACAATCATCTATGCGTGGTAAAGGGTAACAGTCCGGCTTTGTGACAGAATTCAGTTTACGATAATCAGTACAAAATCTGTAAGATCCATCGGGTTTATTTACTAGAAGACAAGGAGAACTCCAAACACTAAAGCTGGCCTCAGCCAAGTTATTATTTAACAAGTAAGCAACTTCCTTTTTCAACAACTCCCGTTTCATTGGGTTTACCCTATACGCATGTTGCATAATTGGAAGCGCATCACCCACATCAATGTCGTGTTCAATCATTGTCGTGCAACTAGGCACATCAGAAAACAAGTAAGGAAAAGACTCCACCAACTGCAGCACGTTGCTTCTCTCCGATGAGGAGAGATATGGTAAATGATGGACCAATTTCGTCAACATCTCAGAATTATTTAAACATCCTTCAGTAATACCTCGAGAAGGAAAACGAACCCCATCATTCCCGACATAATCGGAGGAAGAAGTCTTCCGAGGGGAAGTCTCATCCTCAGTAGACTGTAAAGAGTTACCAATCACGGTATTTATTAACACAACAGAAGATGTAGGAGGAAAATAGGGTTTTAAAAGATTTATATGACAAACCCGTACTCCTTTACGTCGTTCTGGTGTTTTCAGAAGATAATTCTGTCCAGAAAGGCACTTCAATACAGAATAAGGTCCTGCAAAACGAGCTTGAAAAGGGTTACTTACAAGAGGTAACAAAGCTAACACTTGGTCCCCAACCTGAAAATTCCGAGACACCGCTCGTCGATTAAATAACCTTTCATTCTTGTTCTGTGACTTGCCCAGCTTCCTCTGAGCAATTGCTCGAGCCTCATACAGCCGACACCTAAAACCACTAACATAATCCAGAACATTTTGGGAAAATTCTGGAGAGTTCCACTTATCAGCAAGAACAGCAATGGGACCACGAACTTCATGTCCAAATATCAACTCATTTGGGCTAAATCCCATGCTCTCTTGAATAACTTCTCGAACACCCAAAAGCAACCAAGGCAGCCCTTCTTCCCAATCAGACCCATGCTCCACACAATATGAACGCAATAATGACTTCAGGGTCTGATGGAACCTCTCCTGGGCCCCCTGGCTTTCAGGATGATATGTGCTGGAAATGTTGTGACTGATTTTTAACTGTCGTAAAGCCTTAGCAAACAGACGACTCATAAAATTAGAGCCCTGGTCTGTTTGAATCACTCTGGGGATGCCGAATGTTGACATAAAGTCAGTTAAACTTTTGAGTATAGACCTGGTAGTGATAGACCCAACAGGATATACAGCTGGAAATCGAGTTGACAAACACATAACTGTAAGTAAATATTGACGACCAGCCATAGATCGAGGTAAAGGACCTACACAATCAACCAGCAAATACTCAAATGGTTTTGACATAGCTGGAATAGGTTGAAGAGGGGCCACAGGAATCTTCTGGTTAGGTTTACCAGTAAGTTGGCACACATGACAAGATCGAATAAACTTTGCCACATCTCTTTTTAATCCAGGCCAATAAAATCTACGCTGTATTCGATCATGTTTTCCTCACTCCCATATGTCCAGCCAATCCGTTATGAGCTAAACTAATTACAGACTGCCTGAATTTCAAAGGAACTACCACCTGCACATAAAACTTAGTAGTGGGTTCAGTGTTACTGATCCACCGTCTAAGCAACAAGCCCCTTTAAAAAAATAGCAAGAGGGTAACTCAATTGCAACATCTCCCTCAGTACACACCATGGGAAACAAAGATTTAAGAGTTACATCTGCGAGTTGTTCTTGGATCAAAGTCTCCCGAGAAACATGGAAGAGGGAGGACAAAAGATCATTTGTTACTTCTTTCTCATGTGACATAGACTCTTCAGAAAAGAAATCAGACGATTCTAATATGGAATTTTCTAAAGTCCTACCTAGGGAACCACCTTCACCGTCCCCACTATGAGACTGATATGTTGACACAAGTCCACTCTCAATCACATTATCAGAATGTTCAGGTAAAATCTGTCCCACCTTAACCCCTCCATCGGAAGATAATAAATCAAGACCATCTTCACAGAACCTATCAACTTCAAGCTGTTTTTTCATGGCTCGGGTGACAGCGCAGGAAGGAAACACATGGGGAAATTTTTGACCACATTCATCAAGAATATTGGTCAACACAGGTGAGGAGACCACTATAGTAGAGGGCACAGATTTTGATGTCCCCCAAACATTACCCTGAGCAAGATCGTTCCCTAAAATGAAAGAAACACCTGAAACAGGAAGGGAAGATCGTACTCCAACAATCACATCACCATTTACAAGATCAGATTTGAGATGTACCTTATGCAAAGGAACATTTAAAAACGTCATCTTAATACCTCTGATTAAGACATCCTTCCCCGTTGCAGTCAGATCTGAGAGGGGAAGAACTCCCTCTAACAAAAAAAGATTGGGAGGCTCCCGTATCCCTCAAGATCTTCACAGGAACTCCTTCCTCCGGCCCTGCCAGAGACACAATGCCCGAAGTAATGAATGGGGCATAATCTGCACAGTTCTCAACAACTACAGGTTTTGACATCACATCCTTAATTTTAAGATTTTGTTCTAAAACCTCAGGATTAAAAAAACTGCAGGGCTCCGACCCAATTAAACCAACTGGCTTGGACTTCTTAAAGTCAGTACATTCGGTAATTTTGTGTCCAACTTTATGTCAGTAAAAACAGACTACTTTACCTTTCTTATCTGAAGAAGTGCTTTGACTCACAGGGTGGACATTTGAAGCAACACCCAAGGTTGTCACTGGAGGGGTCCACCGATTTCGAAAAGACCTTTTACTTTGATCATTCGACCCTCTTCCAGGAAAAGAAACTCTGAGTCAGAGCAAATTCATCAGCCAATACCGCCACATCAGCCAAAGTAAGAGCCTTTTGTTCATTCAGGTAAGTAGAGACAGTTCCAGGTAGACAGTTTTTAAACTCCTCCACTAGAATTAACTCCCTTAACTGATTTAAGGTTTCCACTTGTCGAGACTGACACCACCTTGTAAACAAAATCTCTTTTTCCCTAGCAAACTCCACATAAGTTTGTTTTTCAAATTTTTTATAACCCCGGAATCTTTGGCGATAGGCCTCAGGTACTAGCTCATATGCTCTTAAAATAGCCGTTTTAACCTTCTTAAAATCTGCACTCTCCTCCTCAGAAAGGGTCGCAAACACCTCTTGGGCCTTCCCTGTCAGAACACACTGTAAAAGCAATGTCCAGACCTCCACTGGCCATTTTAAAGAACTCGCAACTCTTTCAAAATGAGCAAAATACCGGTCTACATCACGTTCACAAAATGGGGGAACCATTTTGAGATTTCGACCAACATCAAAGGAAGACTGCACCACTTGAATGGACTTAGCAGCTTCAATTTTCTTAGCCTCCAATTCAAGCTCTAGCTTCCTCACCTCATATTGTCTCTGTTCACGTTCACTCTCACGTGCATACTCTAACTTTTTCAACTCAAGCTGTGTATGCTCACGCTCTAACTCAAACTCTAATTTTTTTAACTGAAACCGTTTTTCCCCATTCCCTATCTTTTAAAACCTGTGCCCGTTCAAAAGATAATCTCTCAGTTTCAAATTGTGTTTGCTTTTCTTTTGACACCAATTCCCCCTCTACTTGTGGAGATTCTATTCTAACAGTGCCAACCTCCTTTTCTGTAACAAGAACTCCTTTGGCTATCAACTGGCTTCTAACAGCCCTCAACATATCCTCTTTGCGCTTTTTATCATCGCTAGTCAACACAAAATCATGACTCTCTGCAAGTTCTAAAAGTTGTTCTTTGGTGCACCGATTTAAAAACTTTTCAGAAAGTTCAACACTAAACTCCCCAATGGAAGTCATTTTAAACTAGCAACTACTTAACCCCACAACAAATTTAATATTCCAATACAGACCTACTATATCAAACACTTTAGCTTACCAGCCTACTATAAGGTTAAGATCAAGGCAAATTAACTACCAGTTCTTATTACTCAGTTCATTCGAACAGGTCGTACAATTACTGCTTCAATACAATTAAAATTTCTTGTTATAGGGACAATAAAGCACTATCAATTCATAAGAGGATTTATTACATCATGCACAAGCCATCGATATAAAACTAACAGTAAACAACAACCGTCCACTATCGATCGGCTATGCCGCTTCACAAACGTATTCCTCTTATACACATTTACTATTGTCCCTAAACTCAAATAGATGCCTGTTAGTTAAATCAATTTTAGCCTATACAAGCAACCGTGTACTTCCCGTTTAACAATAACAATACCCCTAATACTCACACGCAAACACAAAACAACGCTCTCTTTATCAAATTTAATAAAAGAGAAACTCAAGGAAAAGTACTCACCGGGATTTCCATTGACTTTTCATCTCCGATATACCCAAGTATCCCCAAACTAACCTCTCTAGTCTTCAAAGGACTGCCGGGCTCGAGGCGACTTGAAACGCTGAACCACGTAACAGCCGTTCTCCAATTGAGTGCAGCTGCGCGAGAAACGTACCCCCACCCGGGATTTCCTTCTCCACCCCCACAACAACAAAAAAAAAAAAAAAATCAACAAAACAACAAACAGTGTTCCGATGATCCGACCGCTCACACGCAGCCCAGCTGAAACACTCTAACTAACCGGAGTGAAAGACATTTCTCAAAGGAAATCCCGAAAAGGAAAAAAAATATTTATATATATACATACAACAACGAACTCAAAATCCCGGACAAACCCCCACTTTTATGTTATGGCTGGCTCGTAAGTCGCAACATAAAACTGGCACAACACCACATTCTTGGGAAAAACTCCATTTATTTACCCAAAATAAGAAAAATTTACATACAAACTAGACGTCTAGGGGTGTAAAATAAAATTATACACGCGCGAGTAATTAATAGAAAAGCTAAGAAGATGGGAAAGAAAACACACAAACAAACACAAAACCTGACTCCCCTCCAAAGGAAAAAAACAGGTTTTTATACATCATGACCGTCCCAGAGGCTTAATTAGTGATTAATATCACCTGTTGCTCAGCCAGCGATTTCACTTCCCGCAAAGCCAGCAAAGGAGCAGTACACAGGCGTAACACCAGGTCTGGCAGGCCAAGAAAAATACAGGAGCGGCATATGCGCAGGATTGTGAGAATGGTTACAGACAACCGACAGATCACCTCCAAAGACCTGCAAGAACATCTAGTTGCAGATGGTGTATCTGTACATCGTTCTACAATTCAGCGCAATTTGCAAAAGAACATCTGTATGGCAGGGTGATGAGAAAGAAGCCCTTTCTGCACTTGCGGCACAAACAGAGTCGCTTGTTGTATGCAA
This sequence comes from Polypterus senegalus, assembly GCF_016835505.1. Lineage (NCBI taxonomy): Eukaryota > Metazoa > Chordata > Cladistia > Polypteriformes > Polypteridae > Polypterus > Polypterus senegalus. Next base: position 161,084,451 of record NC_053155.1, read on the forward strand.
ATGCTGATTTAGACAGGCCAGATTCATTTTGGAAAAAAGTGTTTTGGACTGACGAGACAAAAAATGAGTTATTTGGTCATAACAAAAAGCACTTTGCATGGCGAAAGAAGAACACCGCATTCCCAGAAAAACACCTGCTACCTACTGTCAAATTTGGTGGAGGTTCCATCATGCTGTGGAGCTGTGAGGCTAGTTCAGGGCCTGGGACCCTTGTTAAAGTCGAGGGTTGGATGAATTCAATCCAATATCAACAAATTCTTCAGGATAATGTTCAAGCATCAGTCACAAAGTTGAAGTTACACAGGGGTTGAATATTCCAACAAGACGATGAACCAAAACACAGTTTGAAATCTACAAAGGCATTCATACAGAGGGAAAAGTACAATGTTCTGCAATTGCCATCACAGTCCCCTGACTTGAATATCATCGAAAATCTATGGGATGATTTGAAACAGGCTGTCCATGATTGGCAGCCATCAAATTTAACTGAACTGGAGAGATTTTGTATGGAAGAATGGTCAACAATACCTCCATCCAGAATCCAGACACTCGTCAAAGGCTATAGGAGGCATCTAGAGGTTGTTATATTTACAAAAGGGGGCTCAACTAAGTATTGATGTCATATCTCTGTTGGGGTGCCCAAATTTATGCACCTGTCTAATTTTGTTATGATGCATATTGCATGTTTTCTGTTAATCCAATAAACTTAATGTCACTGCTGAAATACTACTGTTTCCGTAAGGCATGTCATATATTAAAAGGAAGTTGCTACTTTGACAGCTCAGCCAATGATAAACAAAAATAATTAAGAGGGGTTCTCAAACTTTTTCATATGACTGTAAAAGGGTAAGTCTTCTGTTAGTTGCCTATCAAAAGTAAATGTGAGACCCTAGGAGAAATAATGGATTAAATATATCTAGAACTGATTGAAATGTACAAACTGAAAAATCTATTTTTTCCATCTGTTAAACAAGGATGTCAGTCCTACATCTCTAGCCCAACTCCAGTACCTTGAATACTTCACGAATATTTCACATGGAGCCACCGAGCCTTGGCATGTTTCCCATCATACTGCATCATCAGTACTGCAGTCATGCTACAGAGAACTCTGAGCTTTGAATGGAACATCTTGACAGTCATCTAAACCTGTTTCTATAACCAATAAAGCAATATCAAAATATTCATTGTACCATGCTTTCTTTTGAAGCAGAAATTGTCAGTCCCATTATATAAAGTTTCATATCATCACTATACACAGATGATATGGTACTTTATATATCAGTCCCTCAGATATCTTTGCCATTACTCCTTAACGCATTAGCAGAATTTCAAAAGATATCTGGACTCAGAATTAATTTGAACAAAAGGGTACTTTTTCCTGTGAATCTTAGCACATCATACTAGAATGGAAATCTATCTGTTCATTTTATCAGAACAGTATACCTATAAATATCTAAGAGTAAACATTACAAATAAATATAAAGATCTTTTCAATGCAATTTTGGTAACAACATGGAAAAAATTAAACAAAATTGTAACAGCCACCTCCATTAAAATTGTCCAAAATGTATCCAAGGCAAGATTCAACCTGTGAATGTTGCAATCTAGCTCCAGCCACCCTGAGCCACAAGTTCTGGACCTGCACCAGATTAATATTATTTTGGACAAAAATCTTTGAATGCCTCTCACCCTTGGTGTCATAGTCACTCCTAACCCATTAACAGCTGTATTTGGTGTGCTCCCAGATGGGCTTAAACTGAAGGACAAATTGCTTGTAATTGCCTTTACCACACTACTCGCAGCATGTAGACTTACGTTGCTTAACTGGAAGAATCCCAGACCTCCAGTTTTAAGTTAGTGGGTAACTGATCTTCTATACTGTTTGAAATAGGAAAAAATCGAATTTTCCCATACAGAATCTGTTCAAAACATTTTAAAACATTATTTTAAAAATAAGCATTTGTTTAGGGGGGAATGATTTTTTTCCTTTTTTATTTTCACTATTTATTTATTGTTAATTTTATCCCATTCTCATGGCTCTCCTCCCCACACAGGTCAAGGCAGAATTCTTGTTTTGTTAGATTTTGAAGTTACTGGTTGTATAAGAACTGTTAATTGTATTTGCTTGATTGTATACTGTGTTACTTTTTTAAAATAAAATTATTAAATAATAAAAAACAGAAATTCAAAATGTAGCTGTAGGAGAGTCATGGGCAAACCCAATGAATCCATCAGCCTTCTGCGAGCTCCACTAAACCCGCTTACAGTTCAGTATCCAATTCACTTCAGATCTCTTCTACAGCCATGCCATGATGTGTGAAATGAAAGGTCCCAGCCTACCTACTAAGCCAGCATCACATAAACAACTTCCTAGTCAGAGGGGAAGTCAAACTTGACGACTAAAGTTGCTAATCTCATTGCCTGAGGATGTTAGATTACACAATTCATTATCTTAGGGTATGACAAATCTAATAACTGCATGACGACCTTCCAGCTCAGCTTCACATTTCCAAAGTATCACATGCTCACCCCTATTTCTGAGAGCCAATAACGTGCTGCCTGACTGCACTGGTGCTGTACAAATGCTTTCCTGGCAAGCCGAGCTCAGCCACAATCTCTGCTCTTATTTCTTTTTTTTCTGTTTCATTATGATATGTAAAATGCACAACATCAGACAGACAAGTCTCTCTTCTGTTTGTGAATGTCTGAAACCCCTGCCCTCCTTGTGCTTATAATTGCATTCTACACCGTATTTCTTGGTGGGTGGTGTCACACACGTGCACTTAGGAGGCAGTCCACAAGCCCAAAGGTAAGTGAAACATCACGAGACAAGGGGTTGATGTGTGGTAGTAACACCTCTCTCTCAATTTCTCGTCAGACAAAAAGAAGAAAAATAAAACAGACCTTACTTCCGGGTTCCAAGATGAACACCGAGACATCACTTCCGGCACCTCCTGATGACTATACTTCCAGCTCCTTGTGATGATGATACGTCCAGCTCCATCTGATGACATCACTTCCTTCATTACCTCACTTCCAGTCCCACTTTGATGACATCATATCCGTCCAACAGTTTCAATATCATCTCCTGCCAACTCATTTCCATCCTCCATTTTGTCTTTGTATATAGACGCCATTTTTGTCCTTGATCAAATCCAGAGTCTTTTTTGTTTTTTTTTCTTTGGTCCATGGACATTATACAGGGACAGTCCCCAAACCTTTTCCTTTTGAGGAAGTGCTTTATTGTGAAAGCTTATTACAGTGGTCATTAGTTGTCAGCTCTCACACACATACAGCCCACCCCCCACACTAAACAACTGCAGTTACAAGAGAGTCCCACAATGGCTGCCAACTAAAGAAGATCGTGTAAGTGAAATCTGAGACTGAAAATCGGTAGAAGAGTCGTGTAATGTGACAGGACCTTTATTATGCAGGTTTCAACAAAGTTACCTGGAACATTTTTTTCTGATTCTCTCATGGATTTTTCTTATACCACAATACCAGTTTAAATTGCCTAAACAACATTCGGAATGTGGCACAGTGGGAAACTGTTTAAGGGGGGACCTTTTTCACTGCTATACCGCTAAACACATACAACCATAGACATACGAGGTGTGGCAGAAAAGTAGTGAGACTGATTTTTTATTTACCAAAGTTTTTATTTTTTTCAAACATCAATGTTATCCCCTTCAAAGTAGTTCCCTTGGGCAGCTACACACAGATGGAGACGTTGTTCCCACTGTTGGTAGCAGTGCTGGAAGTCTTCAACCGGTATGGTCTTCAGCATGTCCGTTACACTCTTTTGGATGTTTTCTAAAGTCCCGAAATGACGTCCTTTGAGGACCTTTTTCAGTTTAGGAAAAAGGAAAAAGTCACACGGACTGAGGTCAAGTGAATAAGGGGGCTGGGGAACCACAGGAATGCCTTTTGAGGTCAAAAATTCTGTTATGGAGAGGGCAGTGTGACATGGGGCGTTGTCATGATGGAGCATCCATTTGTCTGCAATGTCTGGTCTCACGCGAATGACCCTTTCTCTGAGCCTTTCAAGGACTTCTTTATAAAAATTCTCCAAGCTTAACACAAAATTTAATGGCACAACGTTGCTCCAAATTCCACTGTTCCATTTTGCGTGACTCACAACCAAAAACACAACTTCGCTAATAGCAGTCACAAAAATCATGTAGTTAACGGACGGAGTTGAAACTCGCACTGAGCTATGGGAGGGTACTGTTACACGTGCTCTATCAAGGACAACAGCGCAGCGTTGCCAGATCGCTTGCAGTGTTGCCAGTCTCATTACTTTTCTGCCACACGGAGTGCATTAAACCTTCTCCTATTATCTTTGCAGACCAGCTGCGGGAAAACCTTTCTGAATCAAGAGCGTCACTTCCGGTTCCAGCCCCTAGAGGAATGTCACTTCCGGTTCTGGTGCCTGAAACATCACTTCCTGTCTGACCATTTAAAACCGCCATTTCTCACAACCTTCAGCAGTTCAGTCTTGGACTCTCAACAGTCAACTTCATTGTTGCATAAAACTAAATCCTTTGCAGCTAGGAATATTATACGGGTGGCTGCCCCAAACCTTTTTTTACGTGTGTCAAGTCTCTTCCTTTTACACTTGGCAGTGTGTCTATTGGATAGCTGCTGATGGACGGCCTTATATGGGCAGGCACTCAATTACGTGGGAGGTGTGACGATGAGGGACACAACTCCACCTCACATGGTAACCGAGCTGCAGGCTATGGCCATATATATGTACGTAAGTAGGTTCCAGTTATGACCGTTACGCGTAGATTTTTGAAATGAAACCTGCCTAACTTTTGTAAGTAAGCTGTAAGGAATGAGCCTCCCAAATTTCAGCCTTCTACCTACACAGGAAGTTGGAGAATTAGTGATGAGTCAGTCAGTCAGTCAGTGAGTCAGTCAGTGAGGGCTTTGCCTTTTATTAGTATAGCTAATCCTAATTATTAAATAATAATAGTAATAATTATTATTATTATTATTATTAAATAATTCCTCCCATACAAGTAACATTTCTCGGACTACCTTTTTCCGTCTCTGAAATATTTCTAGACTTCGTTCTGTTCTTACACAACACAGTACTGAAGTATTGGTTAAGGCCTGAGTCACCTCACGTATAGATTACTGTAATGCTATTCTATCTGGCATCCCACAAAAATGTATCCATCGCTTACAACTTCTTCAAAATTCTTTTGCCAGGATAATAATCTGTTCTAAATCCACTGTACATATTACACCTATTCTCTCTTAACTTCACTGGCTCCCTGTTAACTACAGAATACAATACAAAATACTGGTCTTAACGTTTAAAGCTCCCCCCTGCCTCACTGATCTTCTACAGACTTACACTCCTATCGCTCACTCAGATCCTCATCTACAGCTCTACTTTCTGTACCACACATACTTTGATTTTAAAAGGTCAGATGTGGACCATTATGTTCAAATCTGTAAATAATTTTTGTATAGTGTGACGACATGTTGACTTTATTCTCATAATTTGTCATTAAAGTAGAACATCGTAAACTAAACTTCTTCGTAAAATGACTATTTAATTTACTAGATTTTCTCAAACCCCATCATAAATTATGTAGCACATTAAATGCTTTGTGTTAAGTGTTTCCTGAGCCATGTTAAATTGGTACGTGCTTCTTAAACTGACTTTAAACTGAGGAGGTGCCGGCAGCGATTGCCACATAGAATATATTCACTTTGTTATATTCCTGCTTCCTGAACATTTAGAATGCTAAGATAAATACTTCATATAATTTTCATGATGAAATGCATTTAAGCATGTATTAATGATGTGGGGGCACGGTGGCATGGAGGTTCCACTGCTGCCTCGCAGCAAGGGGGTCTCGGGTGTACCCTGCCTTGAATTTGCATGTTTTTCTGGTGGGTTTACTCAGCGTGCTTCAGTTTCCTTTCAAAGTCATGTAGGATGTGCGGTTTTGTTATGCTATATTGACCCTGCTAGTGTATGTATTGCTCGTATTCACCTTGCGATGTGCTGGCGTTCAGGATTTGTCCTGCCTCGCACACAATGCTTGCTGGGATGGGCGCAACCCTGAATGGATGGCATAATTAAACATGTATAACGAAGATTTTATTTAAAGTTTGGGTCTAAGTTTATAACTAGATTTAATTTCACAAAGACGTTTATCGTGTGGTAATTGGTTAGGTGGAGAAAGAAAAAGGAAGGATAGGAACTGAGGATTTGCTATGTCAGACAGAGACAGCGTGCATGCAATAAAGAAAGCCAACTCAGAAGAACATCCATTGAATTCTGTGTTCGTGTCTCCGACCACCAGATCACGAACCGAACATTTACACAATATTTCAGTTAAACCTATGCAATACCCATTCATGCATCCAGTTCTTTTGGAGCCTTGTCACACCTGCCATAAAGTTCTCTACTGTACACTGAACGTACACCTGGGGACCCCTTATTGTGAGGGAGCAGCACTACTGCCACTCCACCGTGCATGTTTAATACATGCTATAATGCATTTCATCCTGAATATGATATCAAGTATTTATCTTAGCATTCTAAATTTTCAGAGAGTATGAATATCATGAAGTGAATGTATTCTGTGCAGTGATTGATGCTGGCACCTCCTTTTAGTGCGGAGGAAGTCAGTTTAAGAAGCGCGTAGCAATTAACCACTGGGTCAGGGAACACTTAACACAAAGCATTTAATGTGCTACATTAACTTATGACGGGGTTTGAGAAAATCTAGTAAATTAAACATTGATTTTAGGATGAAGTTTAGTTTACGACATTCTACTTTAATGACAAAATAAACTATGAGAATAAAGTGGAAATGTCGAGAATAAAGTAAACATGTCGACTTTATTCTCGGCATATGTTTTTTTTTTTCTTCCCTGTGTCCGTATTTTTTTTTCTTCACTGTGGCCCTAATACGCTTCCGTAGGGCTATACCAGAAATACTAATATAAATGCAAGTTGCAGTTTTATTATTTATGTATATAGCTTAGCTTGAAGTAAGTTCCATATTAATGCAATTTGCCTTAATGATGGTTCAGTTGGTAAAGACGTCATCACCAAGTTGCACTTGATTTATTTTATTTTTATTTGGTGAATACTGTGTAATGCACCTGGGCTTAAAGTCTTGAAATAATAGTATTATTACTGGAAGTTGCACTATTATTTATTTTATTGTTATTATTTATTAGTTTAAATATTATGCAGTTTAATTATGGTAAAGTTGTTTAAAAAGTCACTTTAACGTGTCAGTGGACAGAGATTATTAACATTAACAGAAAGTGTACTTGGTTTACAAAAAATATTCACTATTTATTCCTTTTCTAAGACATGTTCAGTGCAATACAACTTTTGACAAGCACCTCTGGATATTTTACTAAGTCTAAATGCCTCTTTGGATGGTTGAAAATATGTTGTCAAATTTTTAGTTTAAGTTGTTTGCAAAATTTGTTCAATAAAAAGGTTCTATGTTTTGACTGCATCTGTCATGCAGTGTGATTCCTTCTCTTCATTAGTGCAACCCCCTTGAAAACTATCACTTTATGGGGCCATGCAAACCTGTATTAATACTTGTGTGCACATTAAAATGTGTTTTTGTACAATGTACAATTCTCATGACAGTGGAACAGATTATTCTTAGCCAGTCTACTGTAGTAATTGCAGTGGAAAATGTGCTTAACATCCACTCATGCATGGGAAAAAAATACCATTGAATACTGTGAAACCGGTATAATTTAGAAAAATACTGTGATATAGAATTTTGGTCATACCACCCAGCACTAGGTTGGTTCTGTTTTTTTGTTCCTGTTTGTCTGGAGTTTTAGTTGCTTTCTGTGTTCATCCCTCCCTTGTGTACCATTTTTCCTCAACTTGGTGGCTCCTCTGTCCTGGGCAATATTCACAATATACAGTACACCGTAATCAATCAAGTACCTTCACAATGTTTCAGGAAATAGTTGGGGAGCCAACTGGGCAACCCTATTTAATTTCTTTTCTCAAATTAACAAGTGCACGATGGCACAATATAAACGTGCAAAAAAAAAAATGCCATGTCAGGCTTCCAGTTAAGAACTTTTAAGGAAATCTCTTTTAAAGGCGCAGGTCTGAGATTGGTCAATAAATAGGAGATCCATCTTCATAGGCTTGGGTCCAAGAAATGCTGCCTGTTTTAGTGCTCGATCACCCTTTATAACGTTGGCAACAAAAGGGGTGGGGTCTCTCTTGCATACTTTACCCTCACCCAGCATCTTTTCAGAACTTCAAGAGGAAGAAACAGAACAGTTAGCGACAGCACCCCCTCGTGTCCCATAGTGGTATTACCTGCTTGACCTGAGTTCTGAAGAAAATTCCACCATGTGACAATGAATACTTAACCTGTCCACTTTCTGAAGCTTTATTCAGTTGGAGTGTCAGTCCACTTACACAGAAAAAGGCATATTTAGGTAGGACCAGAGTCACCAACAGGCCTAAGCTACCCACCTGTGGGATATGATAGAAAATACCCAAGACACACACACGTGTGTATGTTAGATTAATTTTAAATTGGCCCCATGTCATTGTATGGGAAGTATTTTCTGGAAAAAGAGAAATGAAAATTAAAATTATACAATGAAAAATTATGAAAATTAAAATTATAAAATTATAAAATGAAAATGCAATCTCTCTTTTGCAAATTCATTTTCAAAGTCTGCACTGAAAAATGCTGAAAAAATTAAAATTAAAATGAAATAAAACCTCATTTGCAATTTAATTTTCAGCCTGAACTGGAATGAACCTGGATAAATGAAAAGTAAAAAGCATTTCCACTTTGCATTTTCATTTTCAAGTTCTCATCATACAAATCGTATGGGTCAGTGGTGGGGCTTTGTACTTCGATTTAAGAAATGCAAAAAATATAAATACAAAATTACAAAGTGTCCCGTTTTCACTTCAGTGTAAATAAATGTAAACTATGATGTAATAAAGGCTAATTTCTGTCATGTTAAATATTGTAAATAAATTGCACATTAATTTCTTCAGAACTACAAATATGCATAGTCTTCAGATTTTGTGAGACAGTTTTGCTGTGAAGCTTGCATCGCAGTACAGGGACGAAAAGTTGACAATCACATGACTTAAACAAAGTCGAAGTGAGAAGTATTCTGTCTATCTATTAAACTGGCTCAGCAGCTACAAAGGACAAAAATTGTGCAAGATCACTAAACTCCGCCCATTGACCCTCACTATTTGCATATTGAGAACTTGAAAATGAAAATGCAAAAGTAGAAGATGAAAATTCAATGACCAGCAGGTGGTGCCAGTGTTTATTTGTGGTTAACTTTTAATTTTTGCAGCTTCATTGCGGTTCAGGCTGAAAATGAAATTGCAAATGGAGATATTTCATTTTAATTTTCATTTTTGCAACATTCCTGTGAGGCAGATCTTGAAAATAAAAATTGCAAAGAGAGATATTTAATTTTAGTTTTTGCAGCATTCTTGCATGCGGACTTTGAAAATGAAATTGCAAAAAAAGAGATTGTATTTTCATTTTAGAATTTTAATTTTCATTTCATTTTATGTAGAAAATCCCTCCCATAGTCATTGTAGATGTTTGTGTGTTGTGTGGAGCCCAGTAATGGAGTGACAACCATCCACATTTGTGCCCAATCCTCCTGAGATATTCTTTGATTACCCACCATGATGCTAAATGAAATGTAACAAGTTTGAAAATGTTATCAAAAGGTGGTAAGGAAAATATAGTGAACTCCATAGAAGAAGAGATCATGAATGAAGATTAAGTCAAAGCAAAGCACTCCCATCATTAATGTGGGTAAACATGCATCACTTCATTATTTTAGAAGTCCCTACTGGCAGCTAAATTGGTTTCTAGGGACCTCTTTCCTGACTCGCATCACTACAACACCCTAATAAATATCACTGCAGCACAAGATCCATCTGGTCTGAGATACAGATTTAATCAAGGAACAAATGTAGTTCAACAGCCTTGATTTTTATACTCTGGTTTTGACTTATAGCTCTGTTGCCTCAACTTGTTTTTTGTTTTAGTGTGCTGGATCTTGTAAAATAATAGAATTTTAGTGAATGACTCTTTGAACTTCTTGTGTGACTACAGTCAGTCAGTCATTGTCCAACCCACTATATCCTAACACAGGGTCACAGGGGTCTGCTGGAGCCAATCCCAGCCAGCACAGGGCGCAAGGCAGGAACAAACCCCAGGCAGGGCATCAGCCCACCGCAGGGCACACACACACACACACACACACACCAAGAACAATTTAGGATCGCCAATGTACCTAACCTGCATGTCTTTGGACTGTGGGAGGTAACCAGAGCACCCAGAGGAAACCTATGCAGACACAGGGAGAACATGCAAACTCCACTTAGAGAGGACCTGGGATGCAAACCCAAGTCTCCTTACTGCTAGGCAGCAGCGCTACCACTGTGCCACCGTGCCGCCCTCTGTGACTACAATTACAGTTAAATTGTACCTCTAACCTAAGAAAATAACAAACAACCTTTACAAAAGGGTACCTTCTGTTTTCAATTTCATTTTTAGTCTTTGGGAAAGATTTCCTTTTAATTTAAACTTTATTCCCAAAAGAGATACACATCTTCTAGTTGGATGCTTAAAACATCATATCAGGTGCTGTTAAATACTCATTAACAGAACATTTGTCTGCAGGAAAAAAATATGCAGTGGGCATCCATGCTGTGGATATGTTGGCAGCTTTGTGTTCTCATAACGGGCATAACAATAAAAAGAATCTGACTTTTTTCCAGATTGAGAGGATATTGTGGCAGAGAGATGAAAAAGAGAGTGCAGGCAGGGTGGAATGGGTGGAGAAGAGTGTCAGGAGTGATTTGTGACAGACGGATATCAGCAAGAGTGAAAGGGAAGGTCTACTGGACGGTTGTGAGACCAGCTTTGTTATATGGGTTGGAGACGGTGGCACTGACCAGAAAGCAGGAGACAGAGCTGGAGGTGGCAGAGTTAAAGATGCTAAGATTTGCATTGGGTGTGACAAGGATGTACATTACAAGTACATTAGAGTGTCAGCTCAAGTTGGAGAGTTGGGAGACAAAGTCAGAGAGGTGAGATTGTGTTGGTTTGGACATGTGCAGAGGAGAGATGCTGAGTATATTGGGAGAAGGATGCTAAGGATAAGGCTGCCAAGCAAGAGGAAAAGAGGAAGGCCTAAGAGGAGGTTTATGAATGTGGTGTGAGAGGACATGCAGGTGGTGGGTATAACAGAACAAGATGCAGAGGACAGAAAGATATGGAAGAAGATGATCCGCTGTGGCAACCTCTAGTGGGAGCAGCCGAAAGAAGAAGAAGAAGGAGATGATATACTGTTGGTTTTCCTAATGAGGTATAGAGGGTGGATTGAAGTTGAGGAAAATACTCTTAAGTTTTTGTGCAAATAGTGTGGTATGGGTAAGGTTGCCAGGTTAGAAAATTAGAAATACAGGACACTCTTAAAATCTCTCTCAATATTACTATATATATAAATTTATACATGCCTCCTACACACCCAGGCCTAATATTTTATATTATAGTAGAAACATAAGTTTAAAACATAAAGCAAGGATTTTAATGGGTTAACACAAAAGTAAAATCATTTGAAAATTATTTAATACAAGCTAAAAAAATTCTGTAAAAGTGAAATCATTTGAAAAGTTTTATTTAATACAGACAACAGAGTAATATTATTATTTAATATAGGCAGTTAGAAAAAAAGTGGGCCGTGGCAAGATAGATTGATAGATCTCCTCAGTCTGTCAGTGGAACAGGACAGTGACAAAAGGCTGTCACTGAAGCTACTCCTCTGCCTGGAGATGATACTGTTCAGTGGATGCATTGGATTCTTCATGATTGACAGGAGTTTGCTTAATGCCCGTCGCTCTGCCACAGATGTTAAACTGTCTAACTTTACTCCTACAATAAAGCCTGCCTTCCTCACTAGTTTGTCCACAATAGCAGTGTCATCAGCGAACGTTTGCACGTGGCAGGACTCCGAATCGTATTGGAAGTCTGATGTATATAGACTGAACAGGACCGGAGATAGTACAGTCCCCTGTGGCGCTCCTGTGTTGCTGATCACAATGTCAGACCTGCAGTTCCCAAGACACATATATTGAGGTCTGTTTGTAAGTCCACGATCCATGCCACCAGGTGTGAGTCTACTCCCATCTCAGTCAGCTTGTCTCTAAGGAGCAGAGGTTGGATGGTGTTGAAGGTGCTAGAGAAGTCCAAAATCATAATTCTTACAGCACCACTGCCTCTGTCCAAGTGGGAGAGGGATCGGTGTAGCATATAGATGATGGCATCCTCCGCTCCCACCTTCTCCTGGTATGCGAACTGCAGAGGGTCGAGGGCGTGACGGACCTGTGGCCTCAGGTGGTGAAGCAGCAGCCACTCCATGGTCTTCATCACATGTGACGTCAGAGTGACAGGCCGGAAGTCATTCAGCTCACTAGGACGTGATACCTTTGGAATTGGGGTGATACAAGTAGTAACAACACACTTTGTTGACACTGTATGTATACAGAACTGCATAGCAGTGAGGCTGGAGAGCAAAATGGTAACAGTGTCACCGTCCTCAGCCAACCATAGCAACTGAAAAAGTTGCAAACAGGTAGCAAACACTAGTTTCCTCATTACATTTGGATTATTTTCATCAAGAGAATCTGAGAAAAGGAAGCATAATTACTTATAAAGTTACAACTAAGTACCGTAAGAAGATAGTAAAAATATAGTTTTATTATGAAATTTGAAAATGAACTAAATTCAGGACATTTGGGTGTCCCTGAAAGGTCAGTATGGGACAGGGGACAAAATGATCTAATATGGGACATGTCCTGTATATAAGGAACATCTAGCAACCCTAGGTATGGGGTATGATGTTATGTCAACTGGCATTACTTCATACCAGTGCTGTGCTTAATTTTGGCATCGCCTGATGCAAGGGCACTAGTTGGCACCCATGCATTCATGATCCTGAGATCCAGTTTTTTATCTAGTTAAAAATAAGAGATACACATCAAGTAAAGTTAAATATTACACATTATCTACTGAAACTTAAATGTATTATGATTTTAAAAATAATTTTAGTAATAGTTTAACACGGCATTAATATAACATTTTATTCTCTATTAGCTACAGTTACTTACAAAAGACAGGTTATACAATTAATTTCAGAACTATTGGATTTGATTGATTTAGGTAAAAGTGATACTTTAATGGAATTGTAAATATAATTAAGTTTTTAAATGATTAACATGGACATGATTAAAAAATTAATGTAATCCATTTAAAAAGGTTAACTTAAAAAGTGTAAATAATTGTGTTTATTTTTTTTTTTTTGTCAAACAGTAGCATGAAATACAATATGTATAAATCCTTCTGTATTAGATAAATCAATGTATGCTTTGCCATCCTTGGATGCACTGTGTTAGTTCCACGCCTCTGTTCAGTATCTTTGCTTGCCTCAACCCCTCTCTTCCTATGTGTACCTGCGCCTCTCCTTGATATCATCAGGTGTTTTAAGTGCACTTGCCCAGATGCTTCCTCTGTTGATCATGTTCTCCTAAAGCCTGCCTGTCAGAATCTGTCATTTTGCAGCCTCATATGTGCCTCTTGTTCACTTTTTGATTAGCAGCTGTAAAAGAGCCCACTCTACATGCTGTGACTACAGCAGTTGTATCTTTGTGAATATTTTCTGTCTTTGATGATGACTTAGGTTTCATGTCATCAGTATTTAGTGACACACCGTCGGTCAGTAAGTTATTCAGTTTGCTGACTTTGAAATTGTTCATTTAATTCTCACAATCAGGAATTAAACTTTACACCCCTTCTTTAAGAAGGGGGACCGGAAGGTGTGTTCCAACTACAGAGGGATCACACTCCTCAGCCTCCCTGGAAAAGTCTATTCGGAGGTTCTGGAGAGGAGGGTACGTTGGATAGTCAAACCTCGGATTCAGGAGGAACAGTGTGGTTTTTCGTCCTGGTCGCGGAACAGTGGACAAGCTCTACACCCTTGGCAGGGTCCTGGAGGGTGCATGGAAGTTTGCCCAACCAGTCTACATGTGTTTTGTGGACTTGGAAAAGGCATTCGACTGTGTCCCTTGGGGAATCCTGTAGGGGGTGCTCCGGGAGTATGGGTTACCGGACCCCCTGATAAGGGTTGTTCGGTCCCTATACAACCGGTGTCAGAGATTGATCCGCATTGCCGGCAGTAAGTCAAACCCATTTCCAGTGAGAGTTGGACTCTGCCAGGGCTGCCCTTTGTCACCGATTCTGTTCATAACTTTTATGAACAGAATTTTTAGGCACAGCCAGGGTGCTGAGGGAGTCCGGTTTGGTGGACTCAGGATTGGGTCACTGCTTTTTGCAGATGATGTTGTCCTGTTTGCTTCATCAGGACATGATCTTCAGCTCTCTCTGAATCGGTTCGCAGCTGAGTGTTTAGCGACTGGGATTGGAATCAGCACCTCGAAATCCGAGACCATGGTCCTCAGGCAGGAAAAGGGTGGAGTGCCCTCTCAGGGTTGGGGGAGAGATCCTGCCCCAAGTGGAGGAGTTCAAGTATCTCGGGGTCTTGTTCACGAGTGAGGGAAGAATGGAGCATGAGATCAACAGGCGGATTGGTGCGAAGTCCGCAGTGATGCGAGCTCTGCATTGGTCTGTCGTGGTGAAAAAGGAGCTGAGCCGTAAGACAAAGCTCTCAATTTACCAGTCGATCTACGTTCCTACCCTCACCTGTGGTCATGAGGTATGGGTAGTGACCAAAAGAACGAGATTGCGAATACAAGCGGCTGAAATTAGTTTCCTCCACTGGGTGTCTGGGTTTTCCCTTAAAGACAGGGTGAGATGCTCAGTCATCCAGGAGGGGCTCAGAGTAGAACCGCTGCTATTGCGCATCAAGAGGAGTCAGATGAGGTGACTCGGACATCTGATCAGGATGCCTCCTGGGCGCCTCCCTGGCGAGGTGTTCCAGGCATGTCCAACTGGTAGGAGGCCCTGATGAAGACCCAGGACACGCTGGAGGGACTACGTCTCCCGGCTGGCCTGGGAATGCCTCGGGATTCCCCCGGAAGAGCTAGAAGAAGTGGCCAGGGAGAGGAAAGTCTGGGCATCTCTGCTCAAGCTGCTACCCCCGCGACCCGACCTCAGATAAGCGGAAGAGGATGGATGGATGGATGGATGGATGAACTTTACACCCCTGAATTATCATGTCATTATCCATACCACTGAGCAATGAAAGCAAAAACTAACCAGTCAGAATGCTTGCAGAGACCACACACACACACACACACACACATGCACACACACATGTACAAGCACATACCCTCACAAGTACACACAATGACTGTAGCTTTATATTATGTAATAACTCAGATATTTACATCTATCTGATCTATTTTGGTTATCCAATTTCCATCACTTTAGGTTAACCCATGCTGTACTGTATTTTAATTCTGTAAATGGTTATATGATATGGGAAAAGTATCAGAAGTGGGTGTCATGATTTGGATTCAGGCCCTCATTGAGAAAGTGTGTGAGACCTTCTGAAGGTTCCACAAGGCAGGCCAGGTCCTCTCTGCCTGCCCAGAACATACTTCACCTCAAATGTCTAAACCCCAACTTTGGCCTACACAGACCTGAAAGAGATTAGCCTTTTGAAAGATACTGGAAATGTTCCAAAAAGTCAAAGTGCCTTACAAGGGAAAGGAAACCACAAAAACTTTTGGATTGCAGGGACTGATGCACCTAATAATCTGTATAAATGAAAATGTATATTCACAAAACAAAAAAAAAATAACAAAAATGCTTCAAGAGCAAAAAGGAGGCAAATCCACAGCAAACAAGTCCCAATATATAATCCAAATGAATAATTCAAGAAACTGAACAAGAATACTAAGGAGACAAGCAATTCCAAATGGAAAACAATCCTCATAGAACTCCTTAATTGCTGACCTGAGTGTCCTCCACTCAGATCTAAATACCTGAGGATGGGCTCACAGGGATTTTGACGTAAGAGTGGCTCCACCCCTTTGGGTACCACCCGAAAACATAAGTGGCATGAAAGAACTTTAATTTATACATAGATACACTATAGCCATGAATTAAGTAATTAAAGAAAACAAAACATTTTACTTAAAAGAAAATAAAATTTAGTAGTAATGAAACACAGAAACTTAAAAAAATAAGACAAACATGA
Organism: Polypterus senegalus; assembly: GCF_016835505.1. Classification (NCBI taxonomy): domain Eukaryota; kingdom Metazoa; phylum Chordata; class Cladistia; order Polypteriformes; family Polypteridae; genus Polypterus; species Polypterus senegalus. The sequence continues at coordinate 161,100,696 of NC_053155.1, forward strand.
AATATATCAAAGATAAACTTCAGCCAAGGCACCTTGATAGAACCATAACTGATGGATTTGAGTTAGCTTCAGCTATTTGAAATTGTTTATTTTCAACTAGGACATTCTCCTAATTTCTTATGACTGTAACACTGTGTCAAAATACAAATATTTTAACATTTCTTATAAATGAAATAAATGCACTGCTCCTTTTCTAAATGTAGACATGGAAAGTACAAAAGATGACCTAATTAAATTAGATCAATTAGAATGAGTTGGAACAAAAACAGTGGGCTCAAGGGACTAAAATGGGAAACCAGCTTTCTGGACCATTTCTTTCTTTCCTCTAAAAATATTCCTAAATATTCATCCACTCCAGAGGCGTAGCGTAGTGGGGGCGGCAGGGGCAGCTAGCCCCGGGTGGCACTTTTAGAGGGCGGCAAAGAATTACTGTATATTTTAGTCTTTTAAATTGAAATACCTAAATAAGGGGGCGGTGAAATTTTCCTCCGCCTCAGGCGGCTGACACCCACGCTACGCCACTGATCCACTCTCCCGCACATTTCAAAAGCTCCTGAATGTAAGATACATTTTCAAACTCATTCAGGGTTCACCTCTCAGAGAAGACCTAAGACCACTTGCAGGATCAGAGATAGCCATCCCTACATTTGTTCTAGAGACACAAAGCTAGAACTCCATCGAGTGGCTCCTGGTATTCCTCTTTCTCAGCTCTTCTGTTGTCGATAAAGGGTTGCATCTTTCAGGTCACCTCCATTTTTCTTGCGCTGTGACAGGTTCAGCATGTACCCATAGGTTAATGTCTGAGACTGTATGCCCTCTAGTGACCTGTACTGTATGTGTTATAACCCATTGCCAATTTTCCTACTGACCTAAATCTCTCATTATCAAAATTGCCAGACATCATTCCCAGCAGCCTAGCTCCCTGTTGTTATGAATTGGAGTTTCCTCCACAGCAAAATAGCAAAAGGTGAGGCCTCCAAAAGAAGCAAGGTAACAAGCCAGAACTACACTTGTTCTGCCCAGCAGAGGCAACCTTAACTTCAGCCAGAGGCTTCAAGTCAAACTGCTGGATGTAGATGGAGAAAGCCAAAAATGAGGAGCTGACAGTAACAACCACAGCAATTTCAAAATATGTAAAAAAAAGCCCCACAGGAGAAGGATAAGTAAAAGTCAGCTTGTGCACATATGCACAAGGAAAGAATCTTTATAAAAATAAAATTTATCATCAAAAACATCAAAAATACAAAGAAAAACTCAAAAAAGCAAAACAGACAACAATAGAGTTGCCTAAGAGGCAGTTGTAATGTGAACAAAATTCCAAAACACAATCCAGAAATCTGAATCGTTTAAACAGAGAATAATGAAAACTTTCAAAAATCCAACCATAAACAGTTGTCACACACGTGCGAGTAGGAGGCAGCTAAAGGGTCCGAGTAAGTGTAATAAAATATCCGACCAGGGGCCGGCAGAATGCGCTGACTGTCTTTCTCAGTTCCTTACAGACCTTTCCCGGGAAATCCTGCAAGGTTCTGGCGCCTCAGAAGATGTCACTTCTGAAGCCGGCCCCTTTGATGACGTCACTTCCAAAGCCGGTCCCTTTGATGACGTCACTTCTGAAGCCGGCCCATTTGATTACATCACTTCTGGTTCTGGCCATTTTGATGACATCAGTTCCTCTCCAGACATTTAAAGCCTCCATCTTGGGATACTATAGCCAGTTCTGTTGTGGACTCTGTTCTATGCACATCGTGCTTCAAAAACATAAACTTTTGCAGCTGGGAAACATACGGGTGGCTGCCCCAAACCTTTATGATGTCTTTTGTGTATTCTTATCACACGGTATACTCACATTTCTCAATAATAATGATTCCCTCTGACCTGCCTGCCTCTACAGCCTTTATAGGATTAGGGACCGTAAATAAAAATAAAGTAAATAAATAAAGCAATCAAGTAATCAAAAATAATAACTCAATCAATAGTAAAACATAGAATGCATGTAAGTTCTTCTCAGTATGTTACATCTGTGTTCTACTTTGCAGGTATTATTAAGTTTATTTTTTGTTTATTTAATATGTTTATGTCATTTTGCATGTCATGTTATTAATTATTTTTTGCTTTAGTTCTGTATGTTTTCTACTTATCTAGTATTGTTATTAATGTTGCCATTATGTATTAAGCTAGGAATACATCTGTATATATATATATATATACAGTGGTGTGAAAAACTATTTGCCCCCTTCCTGATTTCTTATTCTTTTGCATGTTTGTCACACAAAATGTTTCTGATCATCAAACACATTTAACCATTAGTCAAATATAACACAAGTAAACACAAAATGAATTTTTAAATGATGGTTTTTATTATTTAGGGAGAAAAAAAATCTAAAACCTACATGGCCCTGTGTGAAAAAGTAATTGCCCCCTGAACCTAATAACTGGTTGGGCCACCCTTAGCAGCAATAACTGCAATCAAGCGTTTGCGATAACTTGCAATGAGTCTTTTACAACGCTCTGGAGGAATTTTGGCCCACTCATCTTTGCAGAATTGTTGTAATTCAGCTTTATTTGAGGGTTTTCTAGCATGAACCGCCTTTTTAAGGTCATGCCATAGCATCTCAATTGGATTCAGGTCAGGACTTGGACTAGGCCACTCCAAAGTCTTCATTTTGTTTTTCTTCAGCCATTCAGAGGTGGATTTGCTGGTGTGTTTTGGGTCATTGTCCTGTTGCAGCACCCAAGATCGCTTCAGCTTGAGTTGACGAACAGATGGGCGGACATTCTCCTTCAGGGTTTTTTGGTAGACAGTAGAATTCATGGTTCCATCTATCACAGCAAGCCTTCCAGGTCCTGAAGCAGCAAAACAACCCCAGACCATCACACTACCATCACCATATTTTACTGTTGGTATGATGTTCTTTTTCTGAAATGCTGTGTTCCTTTTACGCCAGATGTAACGGGACATTTGCCTTCCAAAAGTTCAACTTTTGTCTCATCAGTCCACAAGGTATTTTCCCAAAAGTCTTGGCAATCATTGAGATGTTTCTTAGCAAAATTGAGACGAGCCCAAATGTTCTTTTTGCTTAACAGTGGTTTGCGTCTTGGAAATCTGCCATGCAGGCCGTTTTTGCCCAGTCTCTTTCTTATGGTGGAGTCGTGAACACTGACCTTAATTGAGGCAAGTGAGGCCTGCAGTTCTTTAGATGTTGTCCTGGGGTCTTTGTGACCTCTCGGATGAGTCGCCTCTGTGCTCTTGGGGTAATTTTGGTCGGCCGGCCACTCCTGGGAAGGTTCTCCACTGTTCCATGTTTTTGCCATTTGTGGATAATGGCTCTCACTGTGGTTTGCTGGAGTCCCAAAGCTTTAGAAATGGCTTTATAACCTTTGCCAGACTGATAGATCTCAATTACTTCTGTTCTCATTTGTTCCTGAATTTCTTTGGATCTTGGCATGATGTCTAGCTTTTGAGGTGCTTTTGGTCTACTTCTCTGTGTCAGGCAGCTCCTATTTAAGTGATTTCTTGATTGAAACAGGTGTGGCAGTAATCAGGCCTGGGGTGGCTACGGAAATTGAACTCAGGTGTGATACAACACAGTTAGGTTATTTTTTAACAAGGGGGCAATTACTTTTTCACACAGGGCCATGTAGGTTTGGATTTTTTTTCTCCCTAAATAACAAAAACCATCATTTAAAAACTGCATTTTGTGTTTACTTGTGTTATATTTGACTAATGGTTAAATGTGTTTGATGATCAGAAACATTTTGTGTGACAAACATGCAAAAGAATAAGAAATCAGGAAGGGGCAAATAGTTTTTCACACCACTGTGTATATATATATATATATATATATATATATATATATATATATATATATATATATATATATATATATTGTAAGCTTAAGGTGGGTTTCAGGCCCCCTACTAATATTCAAGTTGAAGCAGTATTCTGTGAGCTATTGCCTCCTGAGATTTCGATATCTGATTATTTTTTCTGCACTCTGGCTTTGAATCCTGCTCTGTTAAAAGGTACAGTTTCCTGGTTTGTGATTTCTTAGGTTTGTTTGCTTTTTGGGCAAAACCTGTTTTTGCTCCAGTTTACTGTCTGGCCTTTAGTGATTTGTTTTGGGATATGCTAATGAATTATTTATGTCTGAAGCAACTTTGATTGTGTTCATCCTTTAGATCAGAGGTTTTTAAATGGTTTTCCACTCCTCATTAAAAAGCATTTTGGAACTTTATTCCTTTTAAAAGCCTTAGCCTGATTTTTGGGCCTGTGAAGGCCACAAGCTTGCTATTCTGATTTTGGGTCTAGGATTCCACAGGTGAGACATGTTCAGTGGATTTAGACTTGTAAAGAGTGTTTTGTTCATTTTGTGGCCTACATTTCAATATTGAGCTTGTTATGACAGGAAACAGCCTGGAGAGCATTTCATAATTTAGCTCTTTTTGCACCACTCTCTTCACCCCTCTCTCTCTCTCTGCCCATACCTAAAGACCATTCAACTCACATAGCAAATTTGCAGGGCTTGCCATGTCCTTGCAGTCTGTACAGTGTGGCTGGTGGAGAGCCATTCCTGGACTTGTCTGGCTCTCTAGTGTAAATGGACTCATTGTTTTTTGGCATTTTGGTGGTGCTTACCCTAACCAAAGTTACATACATACTGTATATTTTGTTTTCAGAACTGTGTTTTTAGTTGTTATTATTTTGTATTTTATTTTAATTATACTATATCTGTACATTTTTGTAGTATTTCAGGCTTGAAAATATATGCGCTGTAAAAGATAACAATACGTTTAAGAAATCTGATGTGATAGCTTTATTGTGTGATCCCACCTTTGGACCTGCTCTATCACTTACTTGGATAATGCTTTGCAAGATACTGTATTTACTTAATACAAAAGCATGGCTGGTGTTTTGCTTTGAATTTGCCTCATGTTAGAGTTTGTGTTCCTTTTTCAGTTTCATGCAAGCCAATGTTCAGTTAGGTCCATACATATTTGGACAGGGATACAATTTTTATAATTTCTCCCTGTGCACCACACAATGGATTTGAAATGAAGCAATCAAATTTGAAGTGTAGACTTGCTGTTTTAATTTAAGGCATTTAACAAAAACATTGTATGAGCCATTTAGAAAAGATAGCCTTTTTTAAACATGGTACTCCATTTTCAAGGTCTCAGAAGTATTTGGACATACTAACATAATCATGAATATAACAATCATTTTCAATACTTGGTTGTAAATCCTTTGCAGTCAATGACTGCCTGAAGTCTGGAACCCATGGCCATCTCCAAGTGCTGGGTTTCCATCCTAGTAACACTTTGCCAGGCCTTTACTATAGCTTTCAGGTGCTGCTTGTTCTTTGGACTTTCTGCCCTCAGTTTTGTCTTCAGTAAGTGAAATGCGTGTCCAATTGGGTTGAGGTCAGTTGGCCAACTTGGTCATTGAAGAATATTCTACTTCTTTGCCTTGAAAAGCATTTTGTTTGCTATCACAGTATGTTTTGGCTTATTGTCCATTTGTACTGTGAAGCATTGTCCTATCAGTTTTGCCGCATTTGTCTGAATCTGAGCAGGCAGTATACAGTAACTCTGTACCCTTCAGAAGTCATCCTGCACTATTTGTCAGTAGTCATATCATCAATAAACATCAATAACCCACCTTCATTGGCAGTCATGAATTTCCAGGCTATAATTGAGTCCAAATAACAATTATCATGGATCAACCTGGAGAAACGGAATGAATGAAATTTTGACTTCTATTTGAAGATAAGCATAGTTTTTTTTTCTTGGGGCTTGCCATACTATGTTGCCTTTTTTATTATCTAATATTTTTGTCATTGACTTGGAATATATACTGTATAAGAAATTAATTTCCTATGAAAAGTAAAAAAAACATCCACCATTACCTTAATATTGATTTAATTATGATGAGAATTCAGCTTCTGAAACTAGTGTATATTTAAACAGCTTTTTAAGAAGGTTTTTATTTAAAACCAAAATGACCCATTTTTAACAGTCATGTGCTGTGCAGAACTAATATTTTCAGCTACTTACTGTTGCTGTGAACATTTAAAGGGTTAAAATAAAATGAATGAGGCCAAACTAATATTTGCCAAAGTTCACTGAAATATCTGACAAATATCTACTGTCTCAGAGTGCTTAAATTGCTGGACAAACAATAAATTTTGCTGCACACTCTCTGGATTTAGGGTAAATTCTCAAGATCTCCTATCATCTATATATATAAAAGCCAAATACCACTGACTCACTCACCATGCAATCTCCCGAACCATGAGGACTTGGGACTTGATATTTGGAAAGTTACCCTTGGCCCATATGTACTCTCTTAAAAAACGGTTTAAAAAATTGAACATCAACAACACTCTGTTGGAGAAGCAGCCAACTGAGATGGTTAGGTACAAGTCAGTGGACTCCGTGGTGGAAATTAAGGACACAGTGCTCTATCCTGTGGAGTTCCTCCACACTCTCAACCCACCTGGAGTGCCTCCCCATGTTCTGTGCCTCAAGGTTCGTGCTCCCATAATGCTCCTGAACAACCTCAATCCTCCTAAGTTGTGCAGTGGTACCAGGCTGCAGGTGATGGCTCTACACAAACATATCATTGAAGCCACAGTATTTACAGGCGTCGGACAGGGAGAAACAGTCTTCTTTCCCCGCATTCCCCTAATCCCATCAGACTACTCCTTTCAATTTAAAAGGCTGCAGTTCCCAGCAAAAGTCATGATCATAAACAAAGTTCAGGGGCAAAGTTTGAAAATGGACCTCTGACTTCAAGAGAGGTCCACCGAATCAACAAGCCAATTAAAAGGACAGAGTTATGGGACGCACTCCGGACCCTGGAGGCAGTAACAAAGGAGAGAATTAAAGCAAATGAGTGCCATTGCAGCCCTTTAAAATTTGAGTTACAAGATGGTACTAGCAATGTTTATCATATAATTAAAATTGGATTAAAACAGTTTATTTTATTACGCATGCTGTTAAATTGTTGTGTAATTATATTTAGAATGTTTTAAACTTAAAAGTAAATGCTGGTATTTATGTTAGACTTTCATTTGTTTCAATAGTAGCAAATGAGGGCGGCACAGGTCAGAGGTAAAGAAGGACGGGGGTTAAATGGACTTTTGTTTTCTTGTTTCTTTCTATTAGTTTTTTGCCAGCTTAGGTTTAATGAGAAGATGTTACTTGTTTTATTCTTAATGCTTTCAAATAAATATTTTTCTTCTTTTACATTACAGCTCTGTTAAGCCTGCCCCCAGCTCACAGAACCAAACCAAATTTGAAGAGTCAACAGTTTTTTCATGTGATTATTTTCTTATACAGCTTTACTCTTCACTGCATTATCTTGTAGTTGACTGTAGAGATTAAGAACCAGGTTGAACCCCCGTTTGATTCCAGAACGGTCTGAATTCTTCAAGACTTGGACTTAAGATAATGCAAGAGACATTCCTTACTTGGTATCATCACTCATACGTTTAATGCTGCGGATCTCTTGCTCCATCTTATTCCAAAAGTGTTCTATTAAACTAAGACCCAGGGATTGAACAGGCCATTGGAGTAAACTGAAGTCATTGTCACGCTTGTAAAAGCCAGCTTCAGAACCATGTGATTTGTGACATGGCTCAAAATTCTGCTGGAAGTATCTATTTGAAAGGTAGACTAACTCTGAATTTTGACATTGACCCACTTTTGACTGTTTACTGTGATCTCCTGGTCATGGTGTTTTGTGGTGTACGATTTTGTTCTGGCAGGATAAGTTAAGTTTTACTCTTCTAACATGACACAGTCATGCCCAGGAAGGTGCCCATAACAAATGCTTAAGGTCTACTGGCAGACCATAGCAATAGAAGACAGCCTGTGACAGAACTGGATTTGGATGCTGCATTGAGTCCAGTCTTGCTAAAGGATAATGAGGTACACAATCAGGAGAGACCTACACAAAAGCAATGTTATCATCGTGCTGAAGAAATACTTAATTGGCTGCTAACATTCAGAAAACATATGGCATGCTACAAAGGAAAGATCACTGTGTAAAACCTCAAACATTGTAACTGCAGTACAGCACAAGATATGGCCAAAGTGACAGAAACCAAGACAAAGTAACACTCAGTCTCTTCTTCTTCTTCTTCTTCTTCTTCTACATGAGCCAGTGAAAATATCTCTGAGGGTCTTGAAAATTTGCTTCAACAAAAAAGTACACAGACACAAGAAACATATAAGCCAGACAAATGTTTTCCAATCTAACAAATTAAACAGAAATCTTACTAGACTATATAAAAACCAGTACCAAATGAATAATGTTTCCTTGGACAATTCTTCAGGCAATAATTATGAAGGAGAAATGTAATTTATACATTCTACCTTTTATAAAGGAGAAAGAGAGAAAAAGGGAAAAGTTACATACATGTACAGTATGTTTTAATGTTGTGTGTTTAAGTGTTTAGGTTATTTGTTTTAAAATAGTCTATAGCCATGCCTGGACCACAAAACTGGGGACATGAAGTTGTTTTAATAGCTACCTTTGAGAACTGATTGACTTTTCTCTGAATTACAATTCAGATTCTCCCTTATGTTTTTATTTTTAAGACCACAGCTCATAAAAATATGATGATAATCAACAAATATAATTATTAAATCCATCCATCTAATGAACCCTCACTTACATGTCACCTATCCTAAAATAACATTCTGAACTACACAAATGATGGATTATTTTGCTGTCTCAGCAGCACCAATTCAACCACAGGGTGAGTGGGTAACAGTAAGATGGGGGTCTAAGAAGCCAAAATTTAGTCCCTCAGCACTTAGGTCACCAATTTGGACCCATGAACAGATTCTCTGCACTCTGCAGAGCACCAGTGGATACTGAGAACAACAAAGTCCTCATAATTGGTGATTCCATAGTGTGGAGTGTTAGAATTCTAAACTATGTTAAGCCAGCAGTTAATGTTAAATGCTTCAAGGGGCTAAGATTTCTGGCATAGAGGCCGCATTGGACCGTGTCACCAACAATGAAGTATCTACCTTATTGCTGCATGTCGGCTCTAATGATATGTATTTACGGCAATCTGAGGTATTAAAGAGGAACTTCATCTCTCAATGCACCGAAGCTAAAAGAAAATGTCAGAATTTAGTTGTGTCTTGCCTCTTACCAAAATATATAAGGGGATGTGATTTATAGCAGATTGCGTTCCCTTTACTGCTGAATCGAAGCCTGGTGTGCAAATAGCATAGCCTTTTTGAACAATTTGGAAGATTTTTGGGAAATGCCTGGATTTTTCAAAATAGATGATCTTCATCCTAACTGGAGGAGATCTTATTTATTATCCCAAAATATGGATGACTGATTAGAGAACAATCAGGCCTCAGTCATGTGATCTTAAATCACAGGCTGTTGTTTACCCCACCTGTTACTTTCCTGAAGCTGTTACCCATAATCGCTGTTATGGAGCATCATATAAATTTAGTCAGTATGCAAACGTTAAATTACCTGATGACAAAAAAATAAGGTGTATAGGAGTTTGGTCTCGTCCGATGCGAGAGATGGACGTCTGAAGTGGAGCTCCGCTAGCAGCGGTGTTATTTTTCATATTATTTGCTTATTATCCTGAGATATCCTGCATTTATTCAACCCAAGGACACTGCTACATTATATATGTAAGCATATATAAATATGGCCAGCAAGAAAGGGGGTCCGAAAGAAAAGAAAACTAAAGCTGCACCCAAGCCAAGATCAGCAAGCCCTAGCTCAAGATACGGCCTTTCAGAGAGAGAGCTGGAACAGCTGGGTGAAAGTACAGACTCTTCGGGACCAAGGTCCGCTACATCGTCGCCGGCTGAGAGTGAAAAGGGGAGCGAATGTAAGATCGGGAGTGCAGATCTCGATAGCTCGCTGATCGGAGAACACCTGAAACTGGAAGGGGCCTTACAGTCCGCGATCTCAATTACTCCACGCGAGCCGGGAATAGCGGGAGCACTGGCTACAGTAGAGTCTGACGCTTCACCCACGGTACAAGAAGGCACAATTAAAATGTCTAAACTGGAGGTGATGCTCGCTGAGATCGTACAAGATATAAAGAAAACCGAGAAGGCAAATGAGAAAGCAAGGGCAAAGGCACATGAGAGGCTGAAACAAGAGTTGCTGGAATTGAAACAGGAATGGCAGCAAGCAAACGAAACGCAACGGCTGATGCTGCAACAGGCAAATGAAAGGCTGCGACAAGAAATGCAAGTGGAAATCCGACAGGTGCTGGGTAAAATTGAAACGCTTACTGATCAATTGGAGGATCTCAAGGAGACATTCACGACTAGGATTGAATAAGCCGAAAATGTAGCCACCAGTGCTGAAGAAAAAGCAGAAAATGTCAGCTCCGAATGCAAAAAACTCGGAGAAAGACTGGCTGCTTTGGAAGATGGAAGTAGAAGGTACAACGTCAGAATTGAAGGTCTGCCTGAGAATCGAAAGTTCAAACCGGTGAAATTCGCTGCTGAACTTTTTTCTAAAATAATCGGGACGACTTTAAAGCAGAATCTGAGATAGCAGCAGCTTACCGCGTACGCGGATCAAACACCGTTAGACCCAGACCAAGGTCTTTTATACAGTAATCCCTCGCTATATCGCGCTTTGACTTTCGCGGTTTCGCTCTATCGCGGATTTTATATGAAAGCATAACTAAATATATAACGCGGATTTTTGCTGCTTTGCGGGTTCTGCAGACAATGTGTCTTTTTACTTCCTGTACATGCTTCCTCAGTTGGTTTGCCCAGTTGATTTCATACAAGGGACGCTATTGGCGGATGACTGAGAAGCTAACCAATCAGAGCACGCAGTTAAGTTCCTGCCTGCTGAATGCGGTGTTAACCAGGAAGTCTCGTCTCGCTCATTCAGCATCAATGTGTTTCGCTGTGTAAAGAGTTGTGCTCTTTTGTGTTTATCTTTGTGCATAGTCAAGCCCTTCATTATGGCTCCAAAACGATCTGCTACTGCTTCAGGGGCCGTGCCCAAGCGAAAACGGAAGATGTTAACGATTGCCAAAAAGGTAAACGTTTTGGATTTGTTGAAGGCTACGATTCTTTTTATTTAAAAAGTAGGAAAGGAATATAAGATCTACGGCCGCAGTGTCCTTTTAACCAGGGTGCAAAACAAGTTGTAAGTGGATGTAATAAGGCAGTAGTCTGGATGGAATCTGCTTTAGGGATTTGGATTGAAGACTGCCAGAAGAAGAACAACGGCAGTGCTACACAATCGCCTGAAGTGGCTCCTTTAAGGGCTGTAACGCTCTCCTTTGTTGTGCAGTAAAATAAAACTCATTGTTATCGGACAAGTCATCGTGTCATTGTTGGTGAGTAACCATAATTAATTTTCTACTTACAGTACTTAGTACATGTACGTATGTTTAGTGTCACTGTACACACATTTACTGTATACTATTTTTCTTGCATTGTACGTATTCATTGCTGGTGGCATGTCTATCGTAATGGCTGTAACATGTGATATCAGAGAGACACTCAATATCTTTAAAATAATATTTAGGTTTTACTGTATATAAACAGTGTGTTTATATACATAATTTCAATAAATCTTACCTAATATCTAAGAGAATACAACGGGATTATGCTGTATAACTCTGCGGGGAATATTTATAAACAGTGTGGGAGAGTTTATAAGGGCTTAAAATATATAAAAATAACCATAGAAACGTATGGTTTCTACTTCGCAGATTTTCACCTATCGCGGGGGGGTCTGGAACGCAACCCCCGCGATCGAGGAGGGATTACTGTAGTTCGTTTTGAACGATTATCATTTAAGCTAGAGGTAATGGCACTCCTCAGAAATAAGGAAGATATTACATTTGAAAATAACCACATTCGTATCTTTCCTGACTTCTCTCTAGCAACAGCTACTAAACAAGGAGCCTTCTACAACATCAAACAGCGGTTACGGCAAGCCAGCGTCAAATACAGCCTCTTGTATCCGGCAAAACTGAAAGTGGAATGGCAAGGTCATTTCTATGTCTTCGCTAGCAAGGAAGAAGCAGAAAAGGGATTAAGAAAGCTGATCCTGGGACAATTCAGAAGGGAGATATGTAATGGTCATGGGAGACTTATCTAACTGTAAAATGATTTTGATAAATGTTTATGCACCTAATGTTGATGATAAGGAATTTATACAAAATTTATTTGCATCCATTCCCAATCTGAACTCCCATAAAGTTATAATGGCGGGGGACTTCAATTGTGTTCTAAATCCACTTTTAGATAGGACTTCCTCCACAGGGGGAACGGCATCTAACACCGCAAAGATAATTACAAAGTTTATAACTGATCACAACTTATCAGATCCCTGGAGGTTTTTAAACCCAAATTCAAGAACATATTCTTTCTACTCACCAGTGCATCATTGTTACTCAAGGATTGATTACTTCTTTATAGACAATAACTTCTCGCCTATGATTAAATCTTGTGAATACGAAGCTATTGTTATTTCTGACCATGCACCTATGATCTTGGAGCTAAAATTACTAAGCCCCATACACTCACCCCGCAGATGGCCTCAACCGCTTCTATTAGCTGACGAGAATTGTACTGAATTTATATCCAAACAAATCAAATTCTTTCTAGAGACAAATACATCCCTGAGATCTCTGCAGGAATACTCTGGGAAACTCTTAAGGCCTTCTTAAGAGGTCAGATTATCTCATATCTTTCCCACAGAAATAAATCCGAAGCCAAGAAAGTAGCAGAGATAAAAAGCGAAATTACTAAAATAGATGAAGAACACGCCAGACTACCAAGCGAGACTCTACATAGGAGGAGGCAGGCTCTACATTCAGAATTAAACCTCTTGACAACTAAAGAAACTGAACAACTAATTTACAAATCCAGACATCATTATTATGAACATGGAGAGAAGCTAATAAGCTTTTAGCTCAACAAATTCACAAGCAAGAAGTGCGCAACGCAATCTCGGTAATCACTAACACGAACGGAGATAAAATCATCGAACACAAAAATATAATGCACACTTTCAGAGACTACTATAAATCCCTATATACTACTGAGTTTAAAGAAGACAATACACAATCTAATGCATTTCTGGATACATTACAGATACCACAAATAGACGCTTTTAGTGTGGAGGAACTTGATAAACCTCTGGCATTATCAGAATTACTAGATGCTATAAAGTCACTCCAAGGTGGAAAAGCAGCAGGCCCTGATGGCTACCCTGCAGAATTTTACAAGAAATTCTCCGCTCAGCTAGCTCCCCTCCTATTAGCAACATTTACAGAAGCCAGAGATAACCAATCTCTTCCACAAACCTTTAGCCAAGCACTAATCACTGTTTTCCAAAACAAAATAAGGACTTATTACAATGTGCATCATACAGACCAATTTCACTTCTGAATAACGACGTTAAAATACTCAATAGCTAAAATCATAGCTAGAAGGATGGAGAAAGTGCTCCCTCGTAATATCACAAGACCAAACTGGATTTATTAGGGGCCGCACTTATCTTCAAATCTTGACGCCTGTTTAATGTAATATACTCACCAACTAAATCAAACACCCCAGAAATATTATTATCATTGGATGCAGAAAAAGCATTCGACATGATTGAATGGAAATACCTTTTTACTACATTGGAGAAGTTTGGGTTTGGCCCAACATTTGTGCATGGATTAAATTACTGTATACTAACCCAGAAGCTTCAGTTTGCATCAATAACATTTGCTCAGACTACTTTAAACTAGAACGTGGCACTAGACAAGGATGCCCTTGTCACCGCTGCTGTTTGCATTGCCATTGAACCACTGGCAATACATTGTCGAAATACTGATCAGATAAAGGGGATTAGCAGAGAAGGACTGGAACAGAAAATCTCATTATATGCAGATGACATGGTACTGTATATATCGGACCCAGAAAATTCTGTGCCTGCAGTCTTAGCAGCACTCACAGAATTTCAAAAGATCTCTGGTCTCAGAATTAATCTGAATAAAAGTGTACTCTTTCCAGTGAATTCTCAAGCATATAATATTAGATTAGACACCCTACCTTTTATCATTGCAGAACAGTTTAAATACCTCGGGTAAACATCACAAGTAAACATAAAGCTCTTTATCAACAAAATTTCGCGTCTGCATGGAAAAAATTAAACAAGACTTGCATAGATGGTCAACCCTTCATCTCACACTAGCTGGAAGAATTAACACTGTTAAGATGAATATTCTTCCTAAGCTCCTTTTTATTTCAAAACATCCCAATATACATTAATAAATCATTCTTTAAGCAATTAGATTCAACAATAACCTCATTTATTTGGAATTCAAAACATCCACGCATCAAAAGAGCGACCCTACAAAGACAAAAGGCAGAAGGTGGCATGGCTCTACCTAACTTCCAGTTTTATTACTGGGCAGCAAATATACAGGCGATAAGAACCTGGACACAAATAGAAGAACATACACAGGCTTGGACCACAATAGAAGTAAAATCCTGTAGTACTTCTTTGTATTCCTTGCTCTGTGCTCCAATAAACACACGCTATCGGCAATACACAAATAACCCAATTGTGCTCCACTCACTTAGAATCTGGAACCAATGTAGAAAGCATTTTAAGACGGAGAAGCTTCTATCTGTGGCACCTCTGCAAGAGAACCACCTCTTTCAACCTTCACAAACATATGCAGTTTTTAATATCTGGAAAAATTTGGAATTAACTTGCTTAGAGATCTTTATATAGACAACGTCTTTGCATCCTATGAACAATTACATTCCAAATTTAACATTCCAGCTACACATTTCTTTCACTATCTTCAAATCAGGAACTTTGTTAAACAGAACCTTCCAGATTTTCCTCATCTTGCACCCTCATCCATGCTGGAAAAAATATTGCTCAATCTCAAGGACTTAGACTCCATCTCTACAATATATAAAATCATTTTACAATCCCTCCCTTTCAAAGATCCAAGAGGACACTGGGAAAAGATCTCTCAATTAATATATCAGAAAAGGAGTGGAAAGTAGCAATGCAGAGAATTCACTCGAGCTCCATATGCGCAAAGCATACAATTATACAACTCAAAATTATATATCGAGCACATCTGTCTCGACTAAAACTCTCAAAATGTTTCCAGGGCATGATCCAACCTGTGAACGCTGCAAAAAGTCCCAGCCTCACTAGGTCACATGTTCTGGGCCTGCACCAAATTAACATTATTCTGGACAAAAATTTTTAATTACCTTCAGACAGCCTTGGACTCACAATCCCTCCTAACCCATTAACAGCTGTGTTTGGGGTTCTTCCAGAGGGGTTTAAAGTGGAGAAAGACAAACTAATTGTGATTGCATTCACTACACTTTGGCACGCAGACTTATTCTGATAAACTGGAAGAATCCAAACTCTCCTCTTTTAAGTCAGTGGGAAACTGATGTGTTATATTATTTGAAATTGGAAAAATCAAATACTCAGTTAGAGGATCTGTACAGACTTTTTCAAAACATGGCAGGATCTAATCAGTAATATTTTAAAATAAGTTCATAAAGCACAGAGAATTTATTAATTTAGGTATGTTTAAAAGCCTTAAATTTTACCGTTTGGCTTGCTCTCTCTCTCAAGGGTGGGGATCGATCTGTTCTTAACTCTATTTTTCTTTTTGTAAAAACTTGATTGCTTTGTATGGAGTGTAATAAAATTAATAAAAATAATAAAAAAAAAAAAAAATAAGGTGTATAATTAGATCAAGAGATAAAAACAGACCCTCCACCAAGGGCACCTGTAATAGAAACATTTCAAATTAAAACAAAAAATATATCACCAGTTCAGAAAGAAGTATGCAGTTTTAAATTCTGCTTACTGAACATTTGCTCTCTTAGAAGTAAAGCTGTTTTGGTAAATTATATTATTTTAAGTACAAAATCTGATCTGTGTCTTCTCACTAAAACCTGGCTTAGTAAATCTGACACTGTTCCCCTAGCTGAGGCGTCACAAGATGGATACACATTCCTTCATAAGTCTAGAGATTCTGGTCAAGGAGGAGGCCTTGGAATAATTCATTTTAACAAAATGCAAATCACTTCTAAAAATTTAGGAGACTTCACATCCTTTGAGGCATTCATTTTAAATATTAAAACAGATTACAACACAATTATAGTGTGATTTGGTTCTGCCCTTACCAGTACACTCACAGATTTAAACAAAGATGATGAGACATCTAGATTTTAATTCTGCTTCAAAATTTATAGACACTTTGAGTAAATCAAGTGTAATTGTGGAAAGCAATTTAGATCAGCTAACATCACATTAAATTGTGACCTTGAGGTATTCTCTGGATGCAATGGTTCCCCTTAAAAAAAAAGTGATCAAAGCACATAGGAACATAGAAAACACTCGAGCTCTTAAATTAGAATGTTGAAAGCTGGAATGCAGATAGAGAATAACAAAGATAGATAGATAGATAGATTCACATACTCTAGCAGCAGCATACTGATAAAAACAATACTAATTTAAGAGTGATAAAAATGCAGTGCAAGTTAAGAAATGCAGGTTGGAGAGTGCAAGGCAGGTATAACAGACAATATCATTGTATAATGTTAACGTTTACCCCCCTGGGTGGAATTGAAGAGTCGCATAGTGTGGGGGAGGAACAATCTCCTCAGTCTGTCAGTGGAGCAGGATGGTGACAGCAGTCTGTCGCTGAAGCTGCTCCTCATTCTGGAGATGATACTGTTCAGTGGATGCAGATGTCTTTCAAATTGCAAGCTCAGCGAGAGTGTTAAAAAATATAAAAAAAAGCTCTCTTTAAAGCTCGCTCAGTCTATTATTCTAAAATAATAGATAGCAATAATAAAAATCCTTGGGTACTGTTTAAGACAGTGGCTAATTTAACAAAAGGGAATTCAGAGCTAGAGTGCAAAATACCAACAGATATTAGCAGTACAGACTTTATGAACTTCTTTAATGAGAAAATTAAAAATATAAGATCCAAGATCTCAGCACCACATACGGCAGACCCTGTCTCACATTGCATTCAACACTTTAGAAATTTTAATTCTGTAACTGAGCAGAAAGTCTTGACTTTAATTTCTACAATGAAACCTACTACTTGTTCTCTAGATCCGGTGCCAACAAAACTAGTAAAAAATTTAATGGATGTTCTTGCATCGCCTATTCTTAATAATTCCTTATTGCATGGCACAGTACCTGATGCACTAAAAGTGTCAATCATCAAACCAATACTTAAAAAGTCAGACCTAGACCCACATATGCTTAATAATTATAGATTAATTTCAAATTTACCCTTTCTCTCTAAAATACTTGAAAAAGTAGTGGCCAACCATCTTTACTCAGACCTCACTCATCACAATTTACTTGAGAAATTCCAGTCTGGTTTCCACACTGGTCATAGTAAAGGAACACAACACTAACACATGTTGTAAACAACATTCTGATATCCTCTGATGAAAGAAACTTCACTGTAATTACGTTGTTAGACTTAAGTGCAGCGTTTGACACCATTACCCATTCTATTTTACTGCACAGGCTGGAAAGTGATGTTGGGCTTAAAGACACCATCCTTGCCTGCTTTAGTTATTATTTATCAAATTGATTCCAATATGTATAGAAATGTGCTGACAGTACTCCATCATCATACACAGGATTGAGATATGGTGTCCTGCAAGGCTCAGTACTGGGACCTTTACTGTTTTCACTTTACAGTACATGCTTCTATTGGGATCTATCATTAGAAAACATAATGTTAATTATCACTCGTACGCAGATGACACCCAGTTTTACCTTTCTTTTAGACCAAATGAAGTTTCTCCAATGTTAGTATTAATTAGTATTGTTAGTGAATTAAAGGAGTGGATGGATGAGAACTATTTGTCTTTAAACACTGATAAAACAGAGATGTTAATTATTGGAGGGAATGATGCTGATCGCAGCAATATTTTGTCATCATTTAACTTAGTTGGAATCACCAGTAAGTTTACTAAAACAGCCCTCAATCTAGGAGTTATTTTTGACTCTACCATGTCATTTAAAGCGCACATTATAGAGTTGTCTAAATCATGTTTTTTCCATCTTAAAAATGTTGGGAAATTAATGTGTTTTTTAAATAAGCAGGATTCTGAGAAATTAATTCATCCCTTTATTTCTAGTAGGATTGACTACTGTAATGCTGTGTTTACAGTTTACAGTTCACAATACAGTTTATTTTTATATTGCCCAAAATCACACAAGAAGTGCTGCAATGGACTTTAACAGGCCCTGCCTTTTGACAGCCCCCTGGCCTTGACTCCCTAAGAAGACAAGGAAAAACTCCCAAAAAAACCCTTTCAGGGAAAGAAAATGGAAAAAACTTTGTGAAAGGCAGTTCAAAAAGAGACCCCTTTCCAGGTAGGTTGGGCATGCAGTGGGTGTCAAAAAAAATACAATGCAGTACACAGAACAGAACACAAGTAATCCTCAGTCTTTATATATAATATCCCGTGGTTGTTTGTTTGTCTGTCCAGGGTTTTAAATCACCTGTACCTCGCAAACCGTTTGACCTATTGACTTGAAATTTGACACACATATACTATGTGACCTCTACTATCCGTTTTCAGATCAGGTGATGATTGACCTCCAAGGTTATTCATTTTTTATTTTTATTTTAATTTATTGTAGAATCAACTCTTGGCAATGGCCAGCAGGGCAGCCGTGTGGCTCATGCGTATCGGCGCTGTTATCATCCCTACTACCTTTGCAGTCACTTCCCCTTTTTCTTCATATCTTAAATCATTCTTGAGGCAGATTGAACACTTAAGTGCCAGCTTAAGTAAAAAATTAAAGAAAACGTACTAAGTAATTGCAACACAAACACTGACTTAGTTAATCAGCAGCTCTACTCAGGATATGCTAAACTGAAGTAGTGAGACCTCAGCCAGGATCTGAAAGCTGAGACTGAAAAGGGCATTTCTTATAATAGCAGACAGACCACTCCACAGTTTAGAGGCCCTGTAACTAAAAGCTCGACCTCCCACTGTTATTTTCTTAATCTTTGGAATCATAAGCAGACCGGCATCTTGAGATCTTAATGTGTGCTCTGGTTTGTAAGTCAAAATAATTTCAGACAAGTAAGCCAGACCTAGGTCATTTAAGGCTTTACAATGTATTTTAAAACAGGATTTTGAAATCTTCCCTAAACTTAGCTGGGAGCCAGTGTAAGGATTTAATAACTGGAGTTATGTGTTCATATTTTCTTGTAATAATTCTTGCAGCAGCATTTTGGATTAACTAGAGGCTGTATAAAGAACAATTTGAACATCCAGTGAACACCACATTGCAGTAGTCAGTCCTTTTAGAAATAAATGCATGAATTAAGTCACATACACATCTGCATCTTGTGCTTAAATGTGCCACCTGCACAATCATTAGTGTGGTGGTCTAAGTAAACCTTAGTCACATATCAAACATACACACACTATTGTGACAAAATATTTAATAAACAAAAATGTCTATTTGATGAAGTAAGTAAAATTTGAAAGGGCTTCAACTCTCCATTAATCTGTCCATTTCCTATATCCACTTATGCAGAGTAGGGACACAGGAGAGTTCATCAGGCGCAAAGCAGGAACAGTTCATGGACAGTGCACCAGCCTACCACAGAGTATATATATATACACACACACACACACACACCACATGCCCAGATACACTAGGGCCAGTTTAGCATCCTCAATACTCCTAACCTGCACGTCTTTCAAAAAAGTCACCCCAATCCAAAACACCTCACACCATGAATATATTTTCTAACTTGTTTAAAAAATAAGAATGTGTTTATTATGCCACAAGAAAAATAAGGAAACAAAAAATAGATTTCTGTCATTTCAATATCAATAATGGAACTTGTGTGATTTTTTAGAATTTCAAACTTTTAAATATGTTACTGTAAGTGAGATTTAGGTTACTCTGAAACTTTACATTACATGCAATTTATGATTATTTGACTTATGTAAAAATGTAGCAGTACATTTGTGACTCTAAAAATATTCAGTTATATTTTATGGTTCATTTGGTCACCCCAAGCCTAAGTGACAAACAACCCCATAATGAAGACATCTGCATTATTGACAGAGGTTACATATCATTTACTATATGACATTACTCCGCATTCCTTAATTTATCCACAATATGAATTGATCCCAAGAAAAAAAATAGGAAAGAGAAAAGAAAGTTAGTGTCACTGAATGTAAGAGCAAAAACCACAATGATGATTAGATGTACAAATATTACATCAATCAATGATATTGGTACAGTATTCTTTTAATTGCTTATTCATCAAGCTTGACTTTTGAATGGAGAAACCTTTTTAGGTGGCATTTAAAAACCTATTTTTGTAATGTTATAAAAAATTGTTTCAATGCATAAACAAAGTATGAAAAACTGGAGCTTATGTTTCATTTTGGTTAATCAGGGTTTAGCAGAATTCTGTTTTAATTTTTGTCACATACTAGTACATTTCCCCTCTGCCGACCATACATGTCTTCAAATATAGCTGTAAATGAAGAACACTTTAAATTGAATTTATTCTAAAATCTGGGTTGACCCCTCACACACACACACACACACACTACCACATATGAATTAATCTTTTAATCCAGCTTTATTTTAATTTTACATCTTTTGACAACAGCACAGTACATAGAATTTGTATGAAATGCACCATTTTTATGTGCCTTCATACCCCTCTTCAGTTGTCTCTTCCCCCCCCTAAGACAAAGAATTTAAAAAGTGGAGTCTGCTGCTGATCTGGATGCAAAAATTAAAACATGTTTTACATTAAAGGCTACCAGAATTTGTAAAACAACAGGAAAGCACATTTTATTTCTTTTAATTTTAAATAATATAGCAAAAACTTAGTCCTTAGTCCTCAGTGTGAAATGAAGACTCAACTGGTTTCTCCAAACTGAACACAATTAGCCAGAGAGCCAACAAAGAGGTCAATCTTGCATGTTAAGTATGGGAATTCCAATAGACACAACATCAAAAACGGAGTTAATTGTGGCATCAAAACCGTCAAACAAAAAAGTAAAAGCAGTTTGGTTTTGTATATATACTTTTTCTTTTTCTGTATTTTGAATATTTTTCTTAGTAAACCCTGTATTATGCACTGTTTGGAGGACCAGCTTCCTGACTGGGATTTCTGTGGAGAAAGACAGCTTTATTTTTGTGTATATATGGGTTTCATTAAATTGTGTGCATTTTTCTTTTTGTTTGGTCTTTTTGTTTCAGTCAGCACTGTAAATAGTCATCCTTTTTGGGCTCCAATTTATAGCTCTTTTGTGTGTCCTTTGTGGTATTGGACTGTTTATTGATATATATTTGCCGCAGGACATTATTTTTGTTTTTCTTTAAGTGCACCTGTAAATAAAACCTAACTTTATTTTTGCAAAAACCCAACCCTATTGTGTCTGTGTCTCCCTGTCTTACACCATCATCCTGGTCACGCTCGGTCCCACATACTAGACACCTAGAGTGTAGGCTGGTGTCTCCCAATTCCCACTACATTTGGTGTCACATCAGCCCTTTGGTTCTGTGCATTTAGTGCATTTAGATTATGCTACACTGTTGCTTTCAGTCAAGATAGGAATCTTCCATAAAGAAACATTTTCCTTTTTTGTTATTCAGTCTCATTTTCCTCACATAATCCTCAGATACCTCAGGTTACACAATCACAATCCTGTTCTTAATTGGTAGTCCGAAGATATAATACAATGGAGCTCTTGATGTGTTTAGAATTGCTTGAGAACTGTAGCTAAGCCCGTCCTTTCTAATACAATATCAATCCTGCCTTCCAAATATTCTGAATATGTGTTCAATAATCAAGAAGCCCTAATATTACCACCACTACGATTGCGGAAAAGACTTAATGCCACGGGCCCCATTACTTAAAGGGAAAGCTTGCGTCTTGTCGTGGCCTGAACAGGAGACCATGAAACAATATATCATGGAAAACTTGCAGAATGGTTTATAACCCTGTCCAAAGGTTCAATAGGGGTCTCCAACCTAATTGATTACAGAGAGCTAAACAGAATTACCCTCAAAAGAAATTACCCTTTGCTACTCATATTCTCAATTCTGAATAAAGCTACTAGCTCTACAGTTTTTTAAAATTAGATTTAAGAAGTGCATATAATCTTATTCAAATTCGAGAAGAGAATGAATGGAAATCTGCCTTTAATACCACAACTGGACATTACCAATACAGAGTCATATGGATTGGCTAACACTTCGGCCATTTTCCAATCCTTTGTTAATTATATTTTCAAAGATTTATTGGGGAAGTGTGTATCAGTATACATAGATTATATTTTGATTTTTTTCTTAACTATGCATGTGAAACATGTTCAGGAAAATTGATCTAGGCACCCACATTGAGCCAGGCAAAACTCAACTGAAACTTAACAAAGGAATAAAGCTGGAAAAGTTCAACTGCAGCTTGACAAAGTTTGCACAAAGTGTCAGAATTGAATATGGAGAATACGCAGCCAGCTATATAAGGAGTTGCAAATAAGTAGCCATAATCAGCCTCATTTTATGGGTTTCCATCTTCTATTGTATTGGACAGTTTATTTCCAAATTTTGGAAATCATTTTGTGAAAGGTTTGGGTACAATGGAAAAACTGAAAGAATAAACCAAGACCTGGAGAAAAATTTTATGCTATACAGTAAATTCTAAACAGGATGATTGGGGCTAAAATGTTGCCTATAGCTGAATCTTCCAGAAATGTTCTTCTTCAGTCATCTTTAAAGATGTTTCTGTTTGAATTCCAGTATAGATTCAGTCCCCAGTTGTTTGAATCACCATCCTCTCCATGTGTTAGGGATTATATAATCAATCTTCATGCCAAATCGTAGGAATCTAAGGAAAGCTGGATTAACTATGAAGCACTTTGCAGACAAGAAGTGGGCCAAAGAATGTGGCTGGCAACCAGAGATATTCAGTTTAAAGTACTGACTCAAAAATTAGCCCCTAAGTTTATTGGGCCATAAATTATCAGATGCTGGGTGGGTCTGGCATCCTATAGCTTATTTCTACCAGCACTTTTTTAAGATCCAGTACACTTTTCATGTTTCTAGGTTAAGACAAGTTTGTAACAGCTCACATCCTCCAACATCCGCTATTTCTCTAGATGTTATTGAAGAGTATGAGGTACAATATCTAGTGAATTCTGTAAGATGAGGATTGAGAGAGGAATATCTGGTGCATTGGAAGGTGTATGGTCCAGGAGATTGTTCCTGAATAAAGTTTAATGCCCTTCACGCCAGTTGCCCTCTGACTCGGTTTCGTAATCATTTCCCTGGGAAACTGAATGGATGCGTAATGGGGACTCTTCTTAGATAGGGGGTTATGTTATGATTTAGGCTGAAGACTGTTTTGCAGCCTTTTCCTGTTAGTGAAGCCATGTTGTGTACAGTTGTCAGGGACACATTTCAAAATGTGTGGTTTCCAGGATCGTGACCTTGAATTAATCAGCAGATGGGATAAAGGTCAGCCTTTTTTTTTTGTTCTTTATTTCCCCTTATACAATTTCTTGTATTAGGAATTTGTTAGTTTTCACATACTCCTTGGGGTCAGAGCACAGGGTCAGCCATTGTACAGCACCCCTGGAGCAATTGAAGGTTAAGGGCCTTGCTGAAGGGCCCTGCAGAGTAGAATCTCTTTTGGCAGTGATGGGGATTTGAACCGGCAATCTTTGGGATACCAGCGCAGATCCTTAGCCTCAGAGCCCCCACTCCACCCACATGCTCTGAGCTTTACTCGATCCGTCAATAAAACTTTATTTACATTTTTGACTTTTTATGTGTTTACTTTTCATATCTTGCCTGGTTTTTGACTTAGTGCCTCTTTTTGACTTCTCTCAGCTTACTCAAAAAACTAGTCATCTGTTTTTTCCTGCTGAGTCAGGACACTTCCTGTATAAAACCCCACTGTCATCAACAAGAGACAAAAGGGTTAGAATTGTGTGGTCTGTAAACCTCTAGTTACAATCTAACACATTGCCTGGTGAATGTCAGACTCAATCCCTGGACTCCTGGACTGAGGCTAACAAAGTACTTTTGCAGCTGCCCCCATACAAACCACTCTGCTCAACCTATCACCTTCCTGAAAATGACCCACCTTCAATAGTATATCCAGAGGGATCAACATGCACAAGCAAAAATTACAAGGCAAAACGAGATGCCACAACCAAAGCATACTGCCGCCCTGGGTGAGGGAGTTAAATAATCTTTGGTGGACTGTAATATCCCTGAAAATTCAATGGTAGGCAAACACTGAGGACACTAGAAGTTTGCATATTTCTATTAAAAGCAGTCTATGGACTAAGCCATCATGTGCTAAATCTCTGTGTTCAAAGGACAGAAAAATCTCAGAAAGGACAAAAAAGGTTATCAATGACCAATTAAGATAGCACTTTCTAGAAATTCTTAACCACAGTAACACTACTGAGTGAGAGTTTGTTAGCTGAATGTGTCGCAGCTCCATGAAAGAAGACATACGGGAACCTTCAACTATAATGGAGGTGCATGATGCCATTAGGAACCTGTAAAACAACAAAGCCACCAGTCGATATTGAATTCTAGTATAAATCCTAAAGGAAGGTGGGCCAATGTTCCTGCACCATGTACACACCTTCATCACAAAAGCTTGAAACAAGGAACAACTACCAAAGAATGTAGGAATGTTCGAATAATGACAATATTCAAGAGAAGAGCTAGAACAGATCATGGCAACTACAGAGCCATGTTCATTCTGTCAGTTGTTAATAAGACGTGTTTAGTATGTCCTTGTTAATCGATTTTTTTCACTGTCCTCAGAGATACTCCTTTAATCACAGTATGGTTTCACTCTTTACTGCATATCAATTATATGAAAAATGTGATGAACATAGAAAACCCTTGCATTTAGTGTGATCACCATGGAGCTCCAGCTCCCCAACACCCAACACAGGAAGACACTAGCACAAGAAAAACACAGTTGTGCATGTGCCAAATAAATCTGCTGTTACGTGACTGAATGACTATTGGCCATTTACGTTAACTTCTATAGTCATAAAGCATCTAGAAAAAAAAATGTCAAGATCTACATTAACTTCAATATCCCTGCTACCCTAAATCTACTACAGTTTGCCTACCACCATAACAGATCTGTGGATGATGTCATCTCTCTTGCCCTGTACACTGTTTTGGGACATCTGGAAAGGAAAAAGACCTGAGTCAGAATATTGCTCATTGACTATAACTCTGCCTTTAACACCATTGTGTGCTCTGGCCTTATGATAAACCTCAAAGACATTGGTTTGAGCAGCTCCATCTGTGGCTGTGTGTTTGACTTCTTTATAAACAGATCCCAGTCAATGAGGACTGGCAAAAGTAACTCCTCAATACCATTCATT
Source organism: Polypterus senegalus (assembly GCF_016835505.1). Taxonomy (NCBI): domain Eukaryota; kingdom Metazoa; phylum Chordata; class Cladistia; order Polypteriformes; family Polypteridae; genus Polypterus; species Polypterus senegalus. The sequence goes on from NC_053155.1 coordinate 161,126,163, forward strand.
AACATTGGTGTTTAGCAAGGCTATTGCCTTAGCTCACTACTATACAGTCTATTCACCTATGGCTGTGTAGCAAAGCATGAAGACAACAGCATCATTAAGTTTGTAGACGGCACCACTGTGATTGGCATCTTCAGTGACAATGATGAAACTGCCTAAAGGAGGGTGGCAAAAGACCTGGCTGTATGGTGTGTGTTGGATGACTGGGGTTCTGGCCCAGTCGGGACGCCTGGAGGAAGGGAGGTCCGGCGGAGAGACAATACCTCCCCTGGAACATGAGAGGAAAGTCTCCCTGGTTTATATCGGGCCATGGGACTGGAGCTTAGAAGATCAACCACGTTGGGGCCTGTGGCCACTATCAGGCGGGGCCTGGACTATTCCAGAACCCTGGGCTGCAGCACTTCCGCCACACCAGGAAGTGCTGCTGGGAGAGAATTTGAGCGCACCTGGAGTGCTTCCGGGTGCCCATGCAGTACTTCTGCCACACATGCAGCACATCTGTATCCAACATAAAGGGGGTGCCTCACCCTTCAAGGAGCCAGAGTTGGGAGGCAGAGGACAGAGCTTGAGAATGGAGGAGTGAAGGTGGCAAAAGAGAAGAAAAGATAAGAAAGGACTGAGTAATTGTGATTGTTTGGGGGCATTATGCTGTGTGTTAAGAGGGAAATAAAACAAGCGTGTGTTTTGGACTTCTGTGTGTCCTGATGTCTGTCTGTAGTCTGGGCTGATTTTCACAGGTGCCATAACAAAAACCTCTCCCTGAACATTAACAACATAATTGATGGCTTCAGAGAGAACAAAGACAGTCATACTCCACTCCACTCCTCCCTCATCAACAGCTCCCATGTCCAGAGTGTTAGTAGCTTTAGGTTTCTGGATTTCCAGATCACCGACTACTTTACATGATCTGTCAAAACCACCTGCATTGTGAAAAAGGCTCAGAAAAGGTTTCTGAGGAGGCTTAAAGAGTATTAAGGTGGGAACCAAAATACTAATGCACTAGGGATCCATGCAGCACCCTCTGGCGGCAACCCCTGATCCCAAAAGGGCAATGGAGAACACCATCTCCCATGGAGCCCTGTGGGAAACTGAGGCACCATTCTCTGCCAGGGAGGCTGCCACCAAGCGTCCCAGGCGAGGTACTGAGGAGCCCATGGATACTCCCCCGAAACATATGTAGAAGGGGCGTCCTGGCGGGGCATGGGACCCGGCCGTCCGCCACACCCTGTACACTTCAGAATTTATCCAGCTACTTCTGCCAGCAGTCATTTCATCAACAGATTTGCGGCTGACATCCTTTCATAGCCAAGCATGATCAGGGCATTAAACTGCTTCCACTATGTTTCACAGATGATGAAGTATTCATTGAATCATGAGCCATTTATTCTCTTCTCCATACTCTTCTATTTCTAGCATTATGGTATATATTGATCTTAGTTTCTATTGCACAAAGAAAATTGTCCCAGAATTGGACAGGTTTTTAAAAATGTTTTCTGGCAAAGTCTAATCTGTACTTCCTATGGTTGAGGTTTACCAGTAGTTTGCACCTTGTGGTAAACCCTCTCACTTTACTTTCATGTAGTCTTCTCATGATTGTAGACTTTGGCAATGATAGATCTGCCTCCCAGAGAGTGTTCTTGGTTTGGCTAAATGTTGTGAAGGGATTCTTCTTCATCAAGGACAGTGATCATCCAGAACAGTTTTCTTCTGTAGTTTTCCAGACCTTCTGCTGTTGCTAAGCTGCTTTGTTTCAAATCCATTGTGGTGGCGTACAGAGCCAAAATCATGAAAATTGTGTAACTATCCAAATACTTATGGACTTGACTGTAAGGAGGAAAAATGGAAGAAGAGAGAATGGCTTTGGAAAATAGAACACTGAAGGTAAATAGGAAAGACAGAATATTTGAAGTTTAATGATGTTTGGGATTCAGTAGTTAGCCTGCAGGGGGAGATACTGAAAAGAGTAGAGAAGTTTAAAATATCTAGGATCAGTAGTAGTCTAATATGCAGAAATTAATGCAAGGATAACCCATAGAGTGCAAAGGGGTTCTGAAGGGCATACAGAGAGAGTGGGAGAAAATGCTGAGTGAAGGAAAGAAAGCTTGCAAAGTTAAAACAGAAAACAATCTCTCAGAATAACAAGAAAGATGTCTGGAATGGACTGGGCATAATTACTGGACTCAAGCAATCCTGGGTTCAGATGTTTCCCTCTCACTACCACCTTCTTCCAATGACCAAATCTATCAACACCATCCCTACGACATTAACAACTCCTACCACTTTAGCTGGAATGGCCAGTGATGAATGCTCTTCACAAAGAAGACTGCTAAACACAGGAAAAGCCACAGGACCAGTTGGAGTCATTCCTTGAGTTCTTAATGCCTGTGCTGACCAACTTTGTGGTGTTCTTTGTTACCTGTCCAAAAAGTGCCTCTATTGTGCCATGCCTCTGCTTACTTATTGTTCAAAATAAAGTAGGTACCTCTTCACCTAAAGACTACAGAGCACTGGCACATATGTCTCACATCATGCAGACCTTTGAGAGACTAGTCTAATTCCACACTTTGTGTGTTGTTTTGTAGTAGACCACCTGGACCCACTGCAGTTTGCCTATCGGACAAAAGTTGGAGTAGATTAAACCTTGCTTAAGGTTTATTCTCGCCTAGAAAAAGATAGCAGCACTGTGTTGATTATGTTTTTTGATTTCTCCAGTGCTTTAAATACCATCCATCCCTTTATTGAATAAGCTAAGGGATATGCATGTGGATGAGCCTGTGCTGTTCTGAATAATGGACTATATGTCTAAGCGGACAAAGTTTTTGAGACTCCAGGAATGGGTGTTTGATATCAATGTGAGCAACACTGGTGCATGTCGAAGAACAGTCCTGTCTCCTTTTCACTTCACTCTGTACACCTCATTTAAGAACAACAGTTTTGGCTGTTTTCATACTATTATCTACTTTTATTTCATTTTGAAAAAAAAACCCTTTGCTCAAAGGTCAGAAGATTTGTCATAACTGGAAAGTCTTGGTCCAAAAATCATAAACTTCAAATTCTAAATCCTTCGTTCATACAAACAATGTAAACTCAGGTGCTTTTTTTAAATATTAAGACAAGACTTCTCACTTTCCCCTCTTTTTTCCATCACTTTCTATCTGATCTGTATAACAGAAAGAAAATAAAAATGTGTATTTCACTGACTCAAAAAGTATTATAGATAACAGATGATTTTTGTAAAATTTTACAAGCTAAATCCAGTCTTCTTTCACGATCAAGCTGAAATGCAAGTAACAAATTATGTAATAATTCAAAGACTTTCATAGTTTTAACCATTTTCTACAGTACACTATGCCAGATCTTTTTAACTTAATCAATCTAGGACAGTACGAAGTCATGCACTATGTGTCTAGAAGTTGCTGAATGCTCAGGCTCGAGGCTTCTGAAATGGGTTGTACATTGCAGAGTTTGCAACGGCATAGGCTTCTATATTATTTTCTCTCTACCTGCTTTTCTGGGTGTGAGCACCTAGATCCACAAACTGTCATAGCTATAGCTAAATTCCAGTAGTTAATTATTCATTACCAGTTTGATCCAAGTGGAGGCAACATTTTGATTTAGTACTGGATAGCATCGGATGCTTTTTTTATTTAATATTTTTTAATTAATTAAAAATAACTAATAAAATACTTTATTTTTGATTTTAATCAACTGATTCATTGATTGATTTTTCACTGTAGCACTCCTAATGACTTTATTTAGTAGCATCTCTTGCCACAACCGAAAGACATGCCATTAGGTTAATTGGCGACTCTAAATTTGCCTTGTAAGACTGAGAGAAGGTGTGTGGAGTTGTGTTTTGAGAGAGTATGCCTGATGATAGACTGAAACTCCATCCAAGATTCTTGCCAGGATAAGTTTCAGTGCTGACATGAACCTGGATTAGAGAAAGCAGGTTTGGGAAAAATGAAAGGAAAAGAATGAATGTACCATTTGATCATTTGTTTCACTCCATTCTGTTCTGAGTCATTTATCATATTGTGGTCCAGGTGCTTGTATAGTAGATTCTGTCTGCACCAGCTGCTGTGAACAGGTTTTGTTAAGTGAAAGGAAATGTTGTGTATTTTGCCAGTTTTGCTTGCTCTGATCAGTGGAGTAGTGAAGTTATTTTTGTAGTTATTTATTGTGCCGTTGTCTCAATTTACATAAATTATGTTTGGCTGTCTTACCCATTTTCTGAACTATTGATGCTATAGGTTTCGTCCATTATCTGAGTACACATGTGGGGCCTGACATCTGTCTTGAAACAGCTCTTCAAAGCTTGATTTCAATTTGCTTGACTATTTGCAGGTCTGTTATGATTATCTTTGTAAAATGTTAATCACCTCTCTCTATAGTTCCATCAACACTGCATGCATTGTGCATCACATTATGTCCCCATTCTAAATCTTCATTTCAGATCTTTGCAATTACCATAATCATTGTTCCTGCACGGTGTATGGTTAACTTTTTACTCTAGCAATTTGTTCTTCTTGTGTTTTGCTGAATGGTATTATGCCTGAAGGCTGACTCTTTTTCTTTCTGTATTTTGCTTTTATCACGTTTCATGTAGATTACTGCAACTCACTGTTTTCAGGTCTCCCTGCCATATTGTTTAATAAACTGCAATATAAACAAAATTCTGCCTCCAGGCTACTTCTCACACTAGGAAATCTGCACATATCTCACTTATTTTAGTTCATATACACTGGCTTTCTATAGGAGCTAGTATAGAATTTACTTGCTTTTACAGTAAAGCTCTAAATGGCCTTACTCCTTCTTACATTTCTGAACTACTCTGTCCTTACAAACCTGTATGATCCTCAGGTGCTGGTCTACTTTCTTTTCCTGTTACATGTCTCTCTACTATGGGAAACAGAGTTTTTAGAGTAACTGCTCCCACACTCTGGAACTATCTTCCACAGCATCTCTATGAATGTACAAATTTATCCTCACTTTAGTCACCCTCAAAACACATATTTTTGCTCAATATTATTATCATTCCTTACTCAGCTCTTTGCTCAAAAGTTTATCTTTTACAATAACAAAAAGTATTATGCGTTATATATGTTTACTTGTTTTATAATAATCTGTTTTAGTTTAGCATTTTTGCTTGTATTGTATTTTATTGTATAATTTTGATTATTCTTGTAAAGTGACCTTGTGTTTATGATAAGTTACTATATGTGTGAATTTCCCCTTGGGATTAATAAAGTATCTATCTATCTATCTATCTATCTATCTATCTATCTATCTATCTATCTATCTATCTATCTATATAAATAATAATAATAATTATTACTTATTCCATTAGATAAGCATCGAAGGTTCCCATCAGTTGATACTAGGATTAACAGTGTTAAAATGGTTCAATAATAAATGGATGGAAGTTTGCAGTAGTCACCTCAGTTTGGATATTAGCAATAGGGTTAATGTTTTCAATAAGCTCAATTGGAACACCCATTAACTGGAAACTAAATTTGTACTTCTTCCAGTTTGCATGGGCTGCTTGCTGTCCATACTTAGTTTGACATATCATTGAATATCTTTACTTTGTCTGTAGATGTTGTTCTGGCTCTATTAACATCAGCTGCCATAGGGGGATAAGAGAAGAGGTCAATAATCTGGAAAGTTGGAGACAGAACAAGAACCTTGCTCTCAATTCAAAGAAAACAAAGGAAGCGATTCTAGACTTCAGGGGACTGAACTACAGCAGTCACCATATCATCAGCATTAACAGTAAGAGGGCAGAGACAGTCCAGAGTTTCTGATTCCTGGAATTTCACGTCAGTCAGGACCTGTCATGGACAACAAACATGACAACAATGGCCAAGAAAGGTTTTCAAAGGCTTCACTTTCTGAGGAGCATGAAGAAAGCACAACTCCCACAACAGCTGCTGGTTAACTTCTAATGATGCACCACAAAGTCTGTCATCATGTACTGCATTGCAGCATGATACTCATGCTGTACTTCTGAGAACAGGAAGAGATTCCAGCAGATCATCAAAATGGCTCAGAGAACTACTGGTGCTCAGCTATCATCACTGGAAGATATCTTCACTACCCACTGCATCAGAAAAGCAAATAACATTTGTAGATATCCAACTCACACCAGGCCATAATATTTTTACACCTCTGCCCTCTGGTAGGTGCTTCTCAGACCTGCATGCTCTCACTACCAGGCTGAAGAACAGCTATTAACCCAAATCAATCAGTCTATTAAATGTACAGCAATCATTATCCCTTCCTATACAGAATCACCACTGATTGAACTGAACTTCTCCATCAACCACATATAGTCACACACTTATACATGACCCATGTGGAACTCATGAATATTGCATTGATTGTAATCTTCACTGTGGTTTCATGTATTTGTGACTTCATTTATTATTTCTCTATTTATGCTTAGGCCTACATATTTACCTTTACATTTATTTCATATTTACCTTTACTTTCACTCTGTGTATATTTGGATCTGTTAATTGTAACTGTGCTTCTCATAGTTTAATGTTTACTTTGTTTATTGTCCACTCTTATAAAGTTTTATCTAAGGCATCAATAGGCTTGCTTCAAACGATATATCATTGTTCTGTACAGTGACAATAAATATCTTGCCTGATAGGTATGGGATGATTATGGATTTCTGTTTAGGTTTGTTTCATATTGTTCCAGTGGTTTTACATTCATGTTTTAGTATATTTCTATTACAAGTCTGTGATTAAAGTTTTAGACAGAAACGAACTTCATATTATATGAATATATAATATTGTGAGAGAAACACGCGTTTCAACTGCTGTATAAAGCTTTACAAATAACGGATAAAATTAAGTAAATTATTAACTTAAAATGAATTATTTAACAGAAATGAAATCATTTATTTCTTTTACATGAACACAATGTTTTAATGAAGAATATGTAACTAGCCATCAAAATGATTACTTTTTGCATTAATTGTAAGCAGTAACCTCTGCATTTAAATGTGGCAAAACATTTGGGTGCTTTATTGACCGAGGCAAGTGGTTATATAAATATTCCATATTTCTGGTAGTGACGAGAGTCTTAAAGTTGCACTAGTAATTATCTGCACATTTGTCTAATTCAGTAAACAGTTAAAAAAGTTAAATTCTTTACCACTTGAGAATTTAGTAACATGACGGCCGGCATGAACATAAAAAAGAACTGAATGGATAATTGACAGGCATACGTCAGCGTTCTGACCAATCATGAAGCTTTGTCGCCGAAAAACCAATCACTTTGCTTCGTCTCTGCTCAACTCCAGCGGTTGTCACGCCCCCATCAGTTACTTTTTGAGGCGGTATTCTAGTACGTCGCCGCGGCGTTACATTCGGCGTCGCCACGCCTTTCTGTCCTCCTCCTTTTGGATCAGCGTTTGAGACCTAAGGTTTCGGTTTTTAGAGGAGCTGCGCGCGTTGCACTGATTCTACAGCCATGGCCGAGAATACCGGCTTGGAAAATCATCGTATCAAGAGCTTCAAAAACAAGGGACGAGATGTCGAGGTGAGGGGTTGGGCCGGGACTCTCATTTGTAGTGTGTTTGTGCGCATATGTGTAAACGTGCGCGCGAGAGGGGGAGCGTGTGTGTCAGTGTGTGTGACAGAGTGGGGGGGGGTTGACATCAGTGGCCACTTAGGAAAGTGGGGTAGACGAAAATGATTACGTGAGTTGAGTCTATTCCGGAACAGTCTCCCGCAGCTACAGCCAATATGAAAAGCGGGCGCGGCCTATCTCCTCCTGGTTTATCCAAATAAATCGTTTTGAAATGTTTGTAGAAGTCGCAAAGACGGTTGGACAGAACTACATATTTTGTGTGAATTTCAGTTCCTCCCTTGTTTTGCTAAAATCAGGAGTCTACAGTGTTATCATTGGTGTGATGACGGCGTGAAAAAGATGATCGCTGCATGCCGGCATGCCTTCCATGAACATACAATCCAGTTAGAGCAATGAAAACGGCAAAGTAATCTTTTCTTGGTTGAATAAAGAGTATCTTTACCAGTTGGTGATGCAGTCAAGTAGTACTGGTTTTCTGAAAAGTTGCCACCGTTGATTGTGTTGAGTGTCCAGGAACCATTTTCACACCCGGGTGATTTCATTCCGTTTTCTGTCCGCAGTAAACATTAGAAATCATTCGCGCCACCACTCACGCTTTACGACACGTGCCTGTTTAGTTTTGAAGTTCCAGTGTGTATATATAGGACATACTAAGGAGGTCGTCGTGCCTGGTGAGCAGGCCCCACTTACTAAGCATGTCCTGACGGAATTCTTGGTCGAAGAAAATTAGGGCAGGTACCTAAGTGCATGAACATCGGCGACGGCAGTACTTGAGTGTGTCGCGTGTGTTTTTAAGGGAACATCCAGTAGGTTGGGCTATTAATTTTACAGGCTGGCATTAATTTCCCGTAGGTTTTATCAAACCGGCCATGTACCTAATGTAGCCATACATCCATCACCTAAACTATCATGCCAAGCCTTTTATGCTCAGTGGTGTGGGATCTTATATTTTAAACGCTCCTGTCAGAAGTAGTGCAGTGCACTTTCTTGAAAGGTGTTCATAGCAACAGGTTCGTGGTGAATCACAGTAAATTGACAGATATTAAGAGGGTGGGTTTAATGAATCGGTGAAAGAATTAGAGTGGCATACTATTTGGTTGCTGGTGTCGTCTCTATCTGGTCAGTATTTATGACTTTTGAGAGCTGTCTGTGCATGTGTAGGTGTTTTTGGGGATGTTTTTCTTTTCCTCCCACTTCCAGTGATGTGCAGCTTATATTAATTAGCAACTCTTAGATGATTCTGTGTCAGTGTGCCATGCAAGTGGCCTTGTTCATGGTTAACTCTTGCTTTGAATTCTGTGCTCCAAGGATAGCTTTTGGCAATCTGTTAATTTAAAGGTTTAGAAAATGGATGGAGTCTGGAATTAGAATGCTATGCAGTAACTTTCACCTTGGAAACTTAAGTTTTCTCTAGCTAGTCAGATGTTTAAGTCACTAAATCATTTATAAAGTAGAGGGGACTGAAATGTTAATTTAGCTACCTGCTGCTCATTGAATTTCATTTTCCACTTTGCATTTTCAAGTTCTCAACATGCAAATAGTGATGGTCAGTGGGCGGGGGTTGCCAATTTTTACAGTTTTTTTGTCCTTCGTAACTTTGATCGATGGAATACTTGTCATTTTGACTGTGCTTAATTCACATGATTTTGATCTTTTCACCTCTGCACTTCGAGATTCACAGCAAAACTGCCTTACAAAGTCTGAAGACAATCCATAATTGTAGTGCTGAAGAAATGAATGTGCAATATAATTACAATATTTGACATGACAGAAATTAGTCTTTATTACATCAGAATTTAAATTTATTTATTTAGTGGAAATGGGATTTAACCTGAGGTGGATAACCAATTTACACAGTGAATAGATGATTGGCCTTTCAACTGCATCCATATTTATAGCACTTGTAGAGTTAATGCATAACCTCTATTCATTTATCGGTGATATGTATAGTACTGTATTAAAAAAACAATGAATCTTCTTCCATTCCTCTTCATTTTAATATGCAACGCTAAAAAGTTAATACTGACAGCTATTATCATATTCTCAAAGTAAGGATAAACCAAAAAAAAACAATTTTTTAAAAAAAAAAAAAATTTTTGGCCTTAGAAGATTTTCTCCCCACTTTTATTATATTAATTTTTCAATTTATAGACATCCCACACTGAAATTCCAGCCTAACGCAATCTGTCATGTCTAATAACAATGTCCCAGTAGCTATTAAAATGGATAGTTTTGGAAGGTGATATGCGGCATGTTACAGTAGATAAGTCATAATTTAGAAAAGAAAGTTCCTCTGGCAGATGCTATTTCCTCTTAAATCTGTTAAAAAAAAAATATGAAACCATATTCTGTTTTTCTCTGTTTTAGAACCTTGTAGTTGTGAGTGATATACTGGGTGATTTGTTATATTGGGTAAAATTCTTTTTGTAGCATCGAAATTGGAGTTTAATGTGAACATAAAAATGAGACAAGCTGCATACCTTCATAATATGCAAAAAAATCATTACTTGGAAATATGAAAAGTAATTTCTTAGCTTTATATAGTGTACTTTTGTTACATGCACCCAGTACTGCAAAATTCTTACTGCATGTGCTAATCACCATGTAGCATGTTACTGCTGTTATCTTGAGCAAATTAAGGAATTGCCATAAATTCTAGGTTTTAATGCACAAATGTTTTGCACTTATTTGGTAAGCAATCTTTGTTGTAAGACTATTCAGCGTCTTAAAATTTTTATAATTGTGAGTAATTTATTAATTCTGAATTAATATTTTTTCATTGTGCTAATATTTAAAAACCCCATACATATGATGATAGCTGTCTGTTTCAGTTGCTGTTGACTTGAGTTTCTAGCTACAGAATTCAGCTGGTCAGTGGAGCCTCGCAACTGCACTATACTGTGCTCTTTGCTTTATAAGAAACTTGATTAAACTGTGTTAAATTGAAGACTAAAAACAGGCTGAAGTGTATTCTTGTGCAAAAATTTAAAAAAAGAAAAAAATCCTGGAATTGACTTGGATTGTTCAGTGAATTTGTATTCATTTTCACATCTTTTTAGATAGCGATAGATAGATAGATAGATACTTTATTAATCCCAAGGGGAAATTCACATAATCCAGCAGCAGTATACTGATACAAAGAAACAATATTAAATTAAATAATAATAAAAATGAAAAGAATTAAAATAAAATTAATGTTCGCATTTACTCCCCCGGGTGGAATTGAAGAGTCGCATAGTGTGGGGGAGGAACGATCTCCTCAGTCTGTCAGTGGAGCAGGACAGTGACAAAAGTCTGTCACTGAAGCTACTCCTCTGACTGGAGATGACACTGTTAAGTGGATGCAGTGGATTATTCATGATTGACAGGAGTTTGCTTAGTGCCCGTCGCTCTGCCACAGATGTTAAACTGTCCAACTTTAATCCTACAATGGAGCCTGCCTTCTTAACAAGTTTGTTCAGGCGTGAGGCGTTTGATAAACCTAATGCTGGCAATTGGTTACTTCTTTGAGCTATATAAACATTTGTTTAAAATGTTTTTTGTTCAGCTGACTACCTTTAAACCTTAATCTGAAAAGTAAATTCAGTGATGCATATAAATAAGACAGCTGACGGACAAGGATGTGGGAAGGGGCATGCTGAGTGTGCTACAGCAACCCCCTTTGTTTGATATAATAATTGAGTAGTATTAATATGGCTGGACTTCTACACAAGTTAACCTGGATTACAGCAACAAAATGATCATTTGAAATGTCTTGTGGATAGCTGACCATGACTGAAAAACGTTTGCGCTTTTGTCTCAGGTATTTGCATTTTGTTACTTAATGCAGTATTGAGAAATCCCTTTTGAAAACAAAGAATCTTATTTTGTCATATTTTTTGAGTTTATATTTAAGTTTAGTGAAGTTTGCAAACCTGAGCACACTGTTGTTGCTGACAAATCATTTATGGTTTGGAAAGGTCATTTGGCAATGATGTGATACATCATACAATTACTGAGATGACACTATGTCCACTTGACTGAACAATAGGTTAAGTTTATTGGAGGTTTCAAGTAACCAATAAGTCACAAGTCGGAATGTACAAATCTCAAGTCTTAGTCTTCAAGTCCCAAGCAAGTCATAATGCGTTTTCACTAAATTTAATGCTATTTCTTAAATTTACAGGAATTGTAAATGGCTTTAATACATTCATATGGTTGCGAGACATGGACGCTATCCAATAACCTGAGACGAAGACGGGACTCCTTTTGGTACTATGTCTCTCTGGAAAATCCTTGGGTACCGTTAGACTTTGTGTCGAATGAGCAGTTGCTCATGGAGTCCCGAATGAGGCATATTACCTGCATTGTGAGGGATCGTCAGTTACGGCACTATGGCCAAGTATTGTGTTTCCCCGAGGGTGATCCGGCTCGTAAGATCCTCATTGTTGGGGACCCGAGTGGCTGGACCAGGCCAAGGGGTCGCCCACGTAACACCTGGCTGTGGCACATAGAGGGTCATTTCTGCAGGGTGGCACTGGACCATGTGTCTGCCTGGGGGGTTGCAAACCTTGATCCTGAGTTGTTTTGTTGTGTAGTGGGTGCGGCAACGCACTGTACCAGTGCATGCTCCCCGACTTGACTTTAATTCATATATTATGTTTCTAATCTATTAACTGCTTGTTAATGCATGGATGAACAAAAAAGAAAAATATAATGCAAATACATGGGTAAAGAAACACTGACTATAACAGTTATTTCTCTTTTTTTATATATAAAGTATTAATATAAGTATGACAAATAACATAAATTATATGTCTTGTGAGAATTGAGATCCATCCTTCTATTTCAGCAACTGACTTATCCAAGGTTTCATGGCAGCTGGAGTCTATCATGCCAATCGCTGGTCTCAAGGCATGGCTCATGGGTCCTCATTTATAAAGCTTATGTAGGCAGAAATAAGTTTTGAAATGTTTGTAACCAGCTTCCTACAGAATTGTTGGAATTATATTCAAGAGAACTTGATGGAAGAAATTGAATATATTTATGGCAATTCTGACCCATGCATGCACAACAGAGATGGGGACAAGTCGCATATGATCAAGTCCAAGCAAGTTTCAAGTGTTAACCATCAAGTCTCGAGTCAAGTCTCAAGTCACAGTTAAGACAAATCAAGCAAGTCAAGTTAAGTCAAGGGTTCACCCTAAGCAAGTCAAGTCGAGTCCTGATAAGTTTCAAGCCAAGTCAAGTCAAGTTGCAGTACTAAAACAAACAGAGGTTAAATTTTCGATACGTTTATTTTTGCACAGAAAAATTTTTACAGAAAAGATGAACTTGTATACATATATTATGTATCTTATTTGCATTGCTATATTTAAATTATATGCATATCTGTGCTACATTAATATCTGAAAATAAAATTGTGTTGCTTACACAAAATGTTTAAAACTAAGAAATCCAGTCTAAAATGTATAATGCAATTCAATCTGAAAGGATTAGTTTACTTTGACAACAACAATGTACAGATAATGTACTCACCCCCTTGTCATCCAATATGTTCATGTCTTTCTTTCCTCAGTCATAAAGAAATTGTGTTTTTTGTTTTTTTTTTGTTTTGAGGAAAACATTTCAGGATTTCTTTCTATATATAATGGATATGTATGGCGCCCCAAAGTTTGAACTTCCAAAATGCAGTTTAAATGCAGCTTCAGAAAGCCCGAAATGATTGGTTATTTTCCAAACAAATTGACAATTTATATACTTTTTAGCCTCAAATGCTGGTCTTGTCTCCTCTCTGTGCAGTCTGTGTGATTCGGGTAAATACAGTTAATAGATGTGAAAAAAACAACAACAATCTATTTTATATCTTTAATGTCAAAAACATCCTGCAATGCTGTTTTTACTTTTTTTTGTAATTGGCATTTGAGCTTCTATACATGTTAACTGTGTAAACACTGTGTCTGCACTTTTGCTGCAATCTAAGACTGTATTTACCCGAATCACACAGACTGCGCAGAGACAACACAAGACCAGCATTTGAGGTTAAAAAGTATATAAATTGTCCATTTGTTTAGAAAATAACCGATTGTTTCGCTAGATAAGACTCCTCCTCCTCGGTGGAATCGTTTAGAGTCTTCTGAAGCTGCGTTTAAGCTGCATTTTGGAAATTCAAACTTCGGGGTGCCATACATATCCATTATATAGAGAGAAATCCTGAAATGTTTTCCTCAAAAAAACAATTTCTTAATGATCGAGGAAATGTTTTATATATGACGCTTTAATACTTATGTTGTCCATTATAAGGCACAGTAGGGGATTTATCCACTCTTTTTAATCTAACGTTAGTGATGAATCTCGTTAATTAAAATGAACGTATCTTTTCATTTCAGCAGAATATAAATATAATGTATGTTAATATAGCCCAGTGATGAAGTTATGAAGCTTAATCGTCATCTCTGCAGTGGACGCGCAATATACACGTTTCATACATAATATATAATCTGATATATTTGTTTTCTATTTGAACTGGTTTCATTGTTATACAGCACACAACATTTTGTTGTAATTGGGAGTGTACACAAAAAAATTATAGACACTTAACGTAACCGATTCGAACGATGAAATTATTCTTGTCTGTATGACCAAAAAGTTTTGAACGAGTTATTGAAAGAGAAGTGATTGCACCGACGCTTTCATCTTAGATTTTCATGCAGTATAACGTTACACCAGCTGCCATTCAACTAACCACACGCAGTTAGTCCATACAAACGCTTGAAAATGCGCACATTTAATATAGACATTATAGTTTACATGTAGTATCGAGAAGCCCTTTCATTTCAAGTTGCACTCAACATTAAAATGTGGCTACGCCACTGGTAACGTTATAGCGTTTTATGAGATGATCATCACATTTCTGATAAAAAAACATGCAACCAAGGCCAAATTATGACAAACAGAAAAGATTAATTTAATTAATTAGTAATCATTTTATTAAATTGACTATAAAGAATTCGACTTTCTTACCTTTCCTTGTGGTTTTTGAAGTGCTGGATGAAATTTGATGTTGTGATTGTCGTGTCTGATACTCTCGCGTTGCATTCTCTGCATCTGGCAAATCTTTTTTTTTAGTACGGTCTAGTTCAAAGTCCTTATAGCCAAACGTGACTATATGAGAAGCTCGACTATTGTCGCGGTTTGGGTTGTGCAGCGTTCTTCTTCTTCTTCATCTTCTTGGTAACGTTAAGAGTTGTGCAGTGTTAAGGGCGCAGGCGCCAATTATGGTGCTGCTGATTAATAATTATTTTATTAAATTATTTTATTTTATTAAACGAATTATATTTAAAAGTTCAAGTCATTGTTGAGTCTTCCACTTTAAGTCAAATCTCAAGTCACTCTCAAGTCAAAGTCAAGTCAAGTCATTTTCTTACTTCAATCAAGCAAGTCTCAAGTCCTGAAAATTGTGACTCGAGTCTGACTCGAGTCAAGGCATGTGACTCGAGTCCCCCATCTCTGATGCACAACATTTCAAAGAACCTGGAAAATGACAACCACCTTTATCAAACAGGGAAGTGCAGCCAGACCAGTTAAATGACAACTTGCATGCATAATAATTCATATTACTGAGCCATTCTTATAATGTGTGTTGATGTGATACCCGTATTACATCTCAAAAATGATGAATATGATACACAAACTCCAGGGTACCAATGCTACTTATTTGCGCTAAAGTGCTTGTTTGGTTTTTTTCGTCAGTTTATATCGGCTACTTAGCATTTTTCAGGGAACTAGCTGATATGTCTGAAATATCTCAGCCAAGCTTCACTCTGTCGTGCCTGCTGTGCTGGAAGCCATTAACTGAACAAGGAGGCACTATATCCAGTTTTCATATGGTATGGGTGCACATACATTAAACATGTGTTTTGCCATTAAAAAAGGCAAATATATATTTATATATATAAAAATATGTATCCAACTAAATTGATTTTGTTTCTTTTTTTAAAGAGACAAATGCATCCTCTGAGGTTTCTGAATCGTGGCATCATTACTATGAATACGCAGAGAAGGCTAATAAGATTTTGATGCAACAAATCCATAAGCAGGAAGTTCGCAATGCAATATCAGTAATCACCCACACAAATGGAGACGGAATCATTGGCTGTGATAATATAATGCACTCCTTTAGAGACTACTATAAGTTCTTATATTCTACTCAGTTTAAAGAACACGACACAATCAAATGCATTTTTTGATACATTACGGATACCACAGCTAGATACTCTAAGTGCAGAGGAACTGGATAAACCTCTGACATTATTAGAATTACTAGTTACTATAAGCTCACTTCAGAGTGGGCAAGCAGCAGGTCCTGATGGCTAACCTGCTGAATTTTATATAAAAAATCAGTTGTTGGCTCCCCTCTTATTAGCAACATTTATAGAAGTCCGAGACAAAAAAATTCTACCTCAAACTTCGCCAAGCATTTAATTCGTTTTTCCTAAGAAAAATAAGGACTTATTACAATGTGCATCATACAGATCAGTCTCACTTCTGAATAATAAGATAATCTCCAAAGCCCTAGCTAGAAGGATTGAGAAAGTGGTCCCTTCAATAATATTACAAGACCAATCCGAGTTTATTAAAGATAGACATTTGGCTTCTAACCTTTGATGCCCATTTAATTTAAAATATTCACCCACAAAGTCTAACACCCCGGAGATCATATCTTTGCTTGCAGAAAAAGTATTTGATATAGTTGAATGAAATTACTTGTTCACCACTTTGCATAAATTTGGGTTTGACCCAAACATATGTGCATGGATCAAACTACTGTATACCAGTCCAGAAGCTTCAGTTTGTATTAAAAACATTATCTCAGACTAATTCAAACTAGAACATGATACTAGACAAGGATGCGCCTTGTCACCACTGCTATTTTCAATTACCATTGAGCCATTGACTGTTTACGTTCGAAATGCATCAAAGATAATGGGGATTTTCAGAGGACTTGAACAGAAAATATCACTATATGCAGATGATATGGTACAGTATATATCAGACCCACAAGTTTGTGCCTACAATCCTAACAGCATTAGCAGAATTTCAAAAGATATGGGGACTCAAAATTAATTTGAACAAAAGTGTACTCTTTCCATTGAATTCTTTAGCAAACAACATTAGATTGGATACCTTCCCTTTTATCATTGCAGATCAGTTTAGATCACAAGTAAATCTAAAGCTCTTTTTCAAAATTTTACAAAATTTTTCTTTTTGCTTGTACAAAATTTAAACAAGATGTGCATAGATGGTCTACCATCCATCTTGGTTTAGCACAGTGAAATAATATTGTCAAGATGGGGAAAGACACTTTTCTTTCTTTACTACTCTCACCAGTTTTCCTCTGGCTCTTGGTCTTTCTCTCTCTCTCTCTTTGTCATGGATTGAATTGGGTGGATTTGAATTTAAGTTTGACTTGATTGTATAGAATGTTAAATGCTTTTAATAAATTCACTGGAAGATCCAAAAAATAATACAAAGACAATTTTAAATTTCTTTTAACAATTAAGATCTTATTTTAACATTTAAGTAAAAATGAATATGTATGGGGGATATAAATTCAAAAATAACCAACTTCAGACAAATACAGTGAGGGATCAATGGGTCCTAGTATTTTTAAAGCTGATAATTATGTGGGTGTGTATATGTGATTATATGTGTGTGTTTATACCCAGAATTAGGGCAAAACACGTGTCGCGTACTCTTTGCATTATTTGACAGTAAACTATTCAACCATTCTATGATCTGCTTCTTGCAACTGAAAGAGGGCACTGTCGCGGATGTTTGCTGACTTGCAGACCAACCACAAGCATTACCTGGTAGTGCCACCCATACAATCAGATTTTGATTCAGACTACGAATGCCGTGTGTGTATGTATATATGTATACAGTAGTCTCGCTTATCCAACATTCCGTATTATCCGACGTTCCACCGCATTAAAAAAAAAAAAAAAATAAAAAAAAAAATAAATAAATAAATACATCAATCGGCAACAAGAACTGCAAGTTGCGAGCGTGAACATAGTCTATTTTTTGTTGCTCCCGACTCTGCCGCAGCTAATTACAGTGGAACCTCGGTTTGCGAGCATAATTCGTTCTGGAAATGTGCACACAGTCCAAAGCACTCGTACAGTATGTCAATGCACATTTCCCCATAAGTAATAATGGAAACTCGGATAATTCGTTCCACAACCCAAAACTATTCATATAAAAATGATTAATACATAATATAAAGTAAAAATAAATAAAGCAAAGTAACCTGCACTTTACCTTTGAAAAGAATCATGGCTGGTGTGAGTGAGTTTCTAAACTCTTGTGGGATTCCACCCAACTGGACAACACACAGAAGAGCATCCCATAAATGCGCAGGGCACAGTGTTGCTTTCCCCCCGACCTTGCTTGACTGCTGTGTCTGTGTATAGGAGAATGGCAGATACCACTAAAATAAATAACCGCGCTGTTGCTGTTTCAAGCTGAATAAAGCTGGTGTTGCTAAAAGTACTGAGACTCTGCTTCAAGTTTTCGGGTGCAAGACCGGGACTCGCATGTCACCGCACAAACACACACATGCAGTCACAATGCTGTAGTAAACTGTATATGCTCGTACGGATGTTGACTATGTGAGTGATGGAGTTAAGGCTCTAGAAACTGCAATTAATTACATTGAGCAACAAGAAGAAGCTACAGGAATCGACATAATGATGCTGCAAAGATGGCAAGACTTTACAGGGAAGAAACAGCACTCCTCAGGAAAGCAGACTACGATCAAAAATGTCTTTAAATCATCACAGGACTGAACTTTTTAAATACAGTATATACTGTATTTAACTCCAAACAATTCATTTTTTCAGTTAATTTATTCTGTTTTGTTTTAAAACATGATTATTAGGTTCATAATGTGTAAAATTATAACAGTTTAACGTTTAATAGGCTTTTTCTTAACACCTACTATTATCCAACATTTCCGACAAACGGGCCAGCAGAACGTCGGATAAGCGAGACTCTACTGTATATGTATATATATTAGTGCATCTGGAAAGTATTCACAGCACATCACTTTTTCCACATTTTGTTATGTTTCAGCCTTATTCCAAAATTGATTAAATTCATTTTTTTCCTCAGAATTCTACACACAACACCCCAAAATGACAACATGAAAAAAGTTTACTTGAGGTTTTTGCAAATTTATTAAAAATTAAAAGATTGAGAAATCACATGTACATAAGTATTCACAGCCTTTGCTCAATACTTTGTCGATGCACCTTTGGCAACAATTACAGCCTCAAGTCTTTTTGAATATGATGCCACAAGCTTGGCAAACCTATCCTTGGCCAGTTTCGCCCATTCCTCTTTGCAGCACCTCTCAATCTCCATCAGGTTGGATGGGAATCGTCGGTGCACAGCCATTTTAAGATCTTTCCAGCGATGTTCAATCGGATTCAAGTCTGGGTTCTGGCTGGGCCACTCAAAGACAGTCGCAGAGTTGTCCTGAAGCCACTCCTTTGATATCTTGTCTGTGTGCTTAGGGTCGTTGTCGTGCTGAAAGATGAACTGTCACCCCAGTCTGAGGTCAAGAGTGCTCTGGAGCAGGTTTTCATACAGGATGTCTCTGTACATTGCTGCAGTCATCTTTTCCTTTATCCTGACTAGTCTCCCAGTTCCTGCCACTGATAAACATCCCCACAGCATGATGCTGCCACCACCATGCTTCACTGTAGGGATGGTATTGGCCTGGTGATGAGCGCACACATATACAGTGGTGTGAAAAACTATTCGCCCCCTTCCTGATTTCTTATTCTTTTGCATGTTTGCCACACAAAATGTTTCTGATCATCAAACACATTTAACCATTAGTCAAATATAACACAAATAAACACAAAATGCAGTTTTTAAATGATGGTTTTTATTATTTAGGGAGGAAAAAAAATCCAAACCTACATGGCCCTGTGTGAAAAAGTAATTGCCCCCTTGTTAACAAATAACCTAACTGTGGTGTATCACACCTGAGTTCAATTTCTGTAGCCACCCCCAGGCCTGATTACTGCCTCACCTGTTTCAATCAAGAAATCACTTAAATAGGAGCTGCCTGACACAGAGAAGTAGACCAAAAGCACCTCAAAAGCTAGACATCATGCCAAGATCCAAAGAAATTCAGGAACAAATGAGAACAAAAGTAATTGAGATCTATCAGTCTGGTAAAGGTTATAAAGCCATTTCTAAAGCTTTGGGACTCCAGCGAACCACAGTGAGAACCATTATCCACAAATGGCAAAAACACGGAACAATGGTGAACCTTCCCAGGAGTGGCCGGCCGACCAAAATTACCCCAAGAGCGCAGAGCGACTCATCTGAGAGGTCACAAAAGACCCCAGGACAACGTCTAAAGAACTGCAGGCCTCACTTGCCTCAATTAAGGTCAGTGTTCATGACTGCACCATAAGAAAGAGACTGGGCAAAAGCGGCCTGCATGGCAGATTTCAAGGCGCAAACCACTGTTAAGCAAAAAGAACATTAGGGCTCGTCTCAATTTTGCTAAGAAACATCTCAATGATTGCCAAAACTTTTGGGGAAAATACCTTGTGGACTGATGAGACAAAAGTTGGAAGGTTTTGGAAGGCAAATGTCCCGTTACATCTGGCGTAAAAGGAACACAGCATTTCAGAAAAAGAACATCATACCAACAGTAAAATATGGTGGTGGTAGTGTGATGGTCTGGGGTTGTTTTGCTGCTTCAGGACCTGGAAGGCTTGCTGTGATAGATGGAACCATGAATTCTACTGTCTACCAAAAAATCCTGAAGGAGAATGTCCGCCATCTGTTCGTCAACTCAAGCGGCGATCTTGGGTGCTGCAACAGGACAATGACCCAAAACACACCAGCAAATCCACCTCTGAATGGCTGAAGAAAAACAAAATGAAGACTTTGGAGTGGCCTAGTCAAAGTCCTGACCTGAATCCAATTGAGATGCTATGGCATGACCTTAAAAAGGTGGTTCATGCTAGAAAATCCTCAAATAAAGCTGAATTACAACAATTCTGCAAAGATGAGTGGGCCAAAATTCCTCCAGAGCGCTGTAAAAGACTCATTGCAAATTATCAAAGCGCTTGATTGCAGTTATTGCTGCTAAGGGTGGCCCAACCAGTTATTAGGTTCAGGGGGCAATTACTTTTTCACACAGGGCCATGTAGGTTTGGACTTTTTTCCTCCCTAAATAATAAAAACCATCATTTTAAAAACTGCATTTTGTGTTTACTTGTGTTATATTTGACTAATGGTTAAATGTGTTTGATGATCAGAAACATTTTGTGTGACAAACATGCAAAAGAATAAGAAACCAGGAAGGGGGCAAATAGTTTTTCACCCCACTGTATATACCCCCCCCACACACACACACACACACATATATAACTCAGGACATGTAAACGTTAAAATCTCCACTTGCTGCAGAGACATCGAACTGTTTGCCGTAAGTCTGCGCCCCTATTACTTGCCCAGAGAGTTTGGACACGTGATTGCTGTTATTGTTTACATCCCCCCTCAAGCGAACTCAGAGATGGCGAGTGACATCATCCATTCTGCATTTGCTAAGTTACAAACGCAGCACCCTGAGGCACTTGGGCTAATCACTGGAGACTTTAACCATGTAGCGCTGGACAAAACATTACCTGCCTTCTCCCAGTATGTGGATTGTAACACTCGGGAAACAGGACTATCGACCTACTGTATGCAAACGTTAAAGACGCATACAGCGCCACCCCGCTGCCTGCGCTTGGGAAAGCAGATCATAACCTGGTTCTGCTTCAGCCTCAATACAAACCAAGAGTGAGGGTGCTACCTACAACTACACGCTCATTCAGGAAGTGGTCCCCTGAGGCAGAGCAGGCTCTGAAGACTGCTTTGGAACTACAGACTGGGATATATTGCTTGGTCACATAGTGAGAACATTGAAGAGGCTGTTGAATGCACAACTGATTACATCAACTTCTGTATGGACATTGTTGTTCCAGTAAGAACAGTATGCTGCTATGCTAACAACAAGCCATGGGTTACAAGTGACATCAAGGGCCTTTTGAACCAGAAGAAAAGGGCTTTTAAAGGTGGTGATCAGCATGAGCTCAAGTGCGTGCAGAAGGAACTCGAGTCCAGCTCAGGGCGAAAGAGCAGTACAGGAGAAAGCTGGAGCAGAAGTTGCAGAACAACAGCATGAAGGAAGTGTGGGATGGGATGAAGATTATCACTGGCTGCAGCTCGAAGCGGGGTGCCGCCATCGAGACAGACGTGGAGAGAGCAAACCAAATGAACAACTTCTTTAATAGGTTTGATCACAGTAACCCACTCTCACCTCGAGTACTGCATCCTCCAACCATCCTTCTGCTGATACCAGCATAGGTGAGACATCCCCACCCACAATTACAGCAGCCCATGTGAGCAGAGAGCTGAAAAGACTTTGTGCCAGCAAAGCAGCGGGTCCAGATGGTGTATCGCCACGACTGCTGAAGTCATGTGCGTTGGGACTCTACAGCGCATCTTCAACCTGAGCCTGGAACAGGGGAGAGTCCCAAGGCTTTGGAAAACATCTTGTATCACCCCTGTCCCAAAGGTATCACGTCCTAGTGAGCTGAATGACTTCCGGCCTGTTGCTCTGCGTCCCATCTGATGAAGACCATGGAGCGGCTGCTGCTTCACCACCTGAGGCCACAGGTCCGCCACGCCCTCGACCCTCTGCAGTTCGCATACCAGGAGAAGGTGGGAGCGGAGGATGCCATCATCTATATGCTTCACCGATCCCTCTCCCACCTGGACAGAGGCAGTGGTGCTGTAAGAATTATGTTTTGGACTTCTCTAGCGCCTTCAACACCATCCAACCTCTGCTCCTTAGAGACAAGCTGACTGAGATGGGAGTAGACTCACACCTGGTGGCATGGATTGTGGACTATCTTACAGACAGACCTCAATATGTGCGTCTTGGGAACTGCAGGTCTGACATTGTGTGCAGCAATACAGGGGCACCGCGGGACTGTACTTTCTCCGGTCCTGTTCAATCTATATACATCAGACTTCCAATGTGACTCGGAGTCCTGTCACGTGCAACAGTTCGCTGATGACACTGCTATTGTGGGCTGCATCAGGAGTGGGCAGGAGGAGGAGTAGGAAGCTAATCAAGGACTTTGTTAAATGGTGCGACTCAAACCACTTACACCTTAACACCAGCAAGACCAAGGAGCTGGTGGTGGATTTTAGGAGGCCCAGGCCTCTCATGGACCCTGTGATCATCAGAGGTGACTGTGTGCAGAGGGTGCAGACCTTTAAATATCTGGGAGTGCAGCTGGATGACAAATTGGACTGGACTGCCAATACTGATGCTCTATGTAAGAAAGGTCAGAGCAGACTATAATTTGAGAAGGTTGACATCCTTCAACATCTGCAATAAGATGCTGCTGATGTTCTACCAGACGGTTGTGGCGAGTGCCCTCTTCTACGCGGTGTGCTGGGGTGGCAGCATAAAGATGAAAGATGCCTCACGCCTGGACAAACTTGTTAAGAAGGCAGTCTCTATTGTAGGATTAAAGTTGGACAATTTAACATCTGTGGCAGAGAGACGGGCACTAAGCAAACTCCTGTCAATCATGAATAATCCACTGCTTCCACTTAACAGTGTCATCCCCAGACAGAGGAGTAGCTTCAGTGACAGACTTTTGTAACTGTCCTGCTCCACTGACAGACTAAAGAGATCGTTCCTCCCCCACACAATCAATCAATCAATCAATCAATCAATCAGCATTTATTTATATAGCACATATTCATACAAAAAAAATGTAGCTCAAAGTGCTTTACAAAATGAATAGAGAAATAGAAGACACAATAAAAGATAAACATAAGTCAACATTAATTAACATAGAATAAGAGTAAGGTCCGATGGCCAGGGTGGACAGAAAAACAAAAAAACTCCAAAGGCTGGAGAAAAAATAAAATCTGTAGGGGTTCCAGACCAAGAGACCGCCCAGTCCCCTCTGGGCATTCTACCTAACATAAATCAAACAGTCCTCTTTGTATTTAGGGTTTTCATGGAAGGACCTGATGATGATGGTCACGTAGACTTCTGGCTTTCAGTCCATCAATGTTGGTGCATCATGATGCTTTGAGTAGGTGGTGGTGGCGCAGGCCGCCACCACAAAGAAACCTGAAAAAGAAACAGAAGAGAGAGTAGGGGTCAGTACGGATTTTAGAGCCACCATGAATAGTTATTATGAAGAATTGAACATACAGAGTATCAGTATTAAGTTAAAGTGAAGTTATAAAAGGCCATGTTAAAGTAATGTGTTTTCAGCAGTGTTTTAAAGTGCTCTACTGTATTTGCCTGGCGAATTCCTATTGGCAGGCTATTCCAGATTTTAGGTGCATAACAGCAGAAGGCCGCCTCACCACTTCTTTTAAGTTTAGCTTTTGGAATTCTAAGGAGACACTCATTTGAAGATCTAAGGTTACGATTTGGAATATAAGTGTCAGACATTCCATATATAAGATGGGCGAGATTATTTAAGGCTTTATAAACCATAAGCAGTATTTTAAAGTCAATCCTGAATGACACAGGCAACCAGTGTAGTGACATCAAAACTGGAGAAATGTGTTGGATTTTCTTTTCCCAGTTAGGATTCTAGCAGCTGCATTCTGCACTCGTTGCAAATGATTTATGTCTTTTTTGGGTAGTCCTGAGAGGAGTGCGTTACAGTAATCTAGTCTACTGAAAACAAAAGCGTGAATTAATTTCTCAGCATCTTTCAATGATATAAGAGGTCTAACTTTTGCTATGTTTCTTAAGTGAAAAATGCTGTCCTAGTGGTCTGATGAATATGCGATTTAAAATTCAGATTACAGTCAACAGTTACCCCTAAGTTTTTTACTTCCGTCTTAACTTTTAATCCTAATGCATCAAGTTTATTTCTGATAACCTCATTGAATCCATTATTGCCAATTACTAAAATTTCAGTTTTCTCTTTATTTAGTTTGAGAAAATTACTATTCATCCATTCAGAAATACCAGTAAGAGTCCGAGTGTCATCAGGTGCTATTGATAAGTACAGCTGTGTGTCATCAGCATAGCTGTGGTAGCTCACGTTGTAACCTGAGATAATCTGACCTAACGGAAGCATGTAGATTGAGAAGAGCAGCGGACCCAGGATAGAGCCTTGTGGAACACCATATAGATATCATGTGTCTTTGAGATGTGATTACCACAACTCACAAAGAATTTTCTCCCTGCCAGGTAGGATTCAAACCAATTTAAGACACTGCCAGAGAGGCCCACCCATTGACTAAGGCGATTTCTAAGAATATTGTGATCAATGGTGTCAAATGCAGCACTCAGATCTAAGAGGATGAGAACAGATAAATGGCCTCTGTCTGCATTTACCCAAAGTCATTTACTACTTTGAGTGCAGTTTCTGTGCTGTGATTTGTTCTAAAACCTGACTGAAATTTATCAAGAATAGCATGTTTATTGAGGTGGTCATTTAACTGCATAATGACTGCCTTCTCTAGAATTTTACTTAAGAAGGGCAGGTTAGAGATGGGTCTAAAATTTTCAAAGCAGAGGGTCAAGATTATTTTTCTTGAGCAGGGGTTTAACTACAGCAGTCTTAAGACAGTCTGGGAAGACCCCGTATCTAATGACAATTAACTATGTCAGAATATTGTCAATTAGCACGCCTGATACTTCTTTGAAAAACCTTGTTGGTATTGGGTCAAGGGCGCAGGTGGAGGTTTCAGTTGAGAGATTATACTATGTAATTCAGGTAAATCTATCCTGGTGAAAGCATTTAATTTGTTTATAATGGAGTACGGGGCTTTGGAGGTTCTGCAGTGTTGGGGAGATATACTATGTTATCTCTAATATCATTAATTTTTTGATTGCTGTATTTTTTAATGTTCTCACAGGTTTCACTGGAAGTATTCAGGGGGCATTCCTTTTTGTTACCTGTGTTTAACAGACGATCAATTGTAGAAAATAAGACTCTGGGATTACTAGCATTGTTATTTATAATATTAGAGAAATAGCAGCGTCTCAAGACGGACTGTGTTATTGTATTCTGTTATTTTAACCTTCAATATCTCATAATGGATAATTAGTTTAGTTTTCCTCCATTTACGCTCAGCTCTACGACATGTTCTTTGTAAATCAGAAACTCTTTGGGTCTTCCATGGAATAACAATGCTAGAAGATTTTTAACTGTCTTTTCAGGTGCAACTATGTCAACAGCAGCTCTTACTTTAGAATTAGTTTTCCACTTTACTATTTACAATGTCCTCGCTATTATAGTTGGCACTATAAACGGACTGATTGCTTAGAATGTTTGTAAGTTTTAAAGCTGCTAATGAGTCAAAGAAGCGTTTTTTAATATGCTTCTCATGAATGTTTTATATCATTATTTCTATATTAAATAGTAGAAGGAAATGGCCTTATAGATCGATATCAATGACTTGCTTTATATCAACTTTTAGTCCTTTAGTAATCACAAAGTCTAACGTATGACCTGCTTTATGTGTAGATTGATTAACGCGCTGTCTCAAATCAAGAGTCCAGGAGGTTCATGAATTCTTTTACTTTTTGGTCACACTGATTGTCGATATGAAAGTTAAAGTTACCGACTATTAAGAGTGTGTCATAGTTCGTAATTAAAATTGACATTAAGTCAGAGAATTCCTCAAAGAAAGATGCATTATATTTAGGAGGTCTATACACGGTTAATACTAGAACGCGAGAATCTCCATGAATAACAACAGCGATATACTCAAAGGACTTAAATTTACCAAAACTTAACATCTTTACATTTTAACTGGCTCAAGTAAATGTTTGCCAAGCTGCCCCCCTTTTTTCCCTGGCGGTCTGCACGAGTAAAAATGTAATCCGGAGGTGCAGATTTGATTAAAACAGCCGCGCCGTCTGAGCTAAGCCACGTTTCGCTTAGTGCAATAAAATCAAAGTTTCTATCACTAATAAGATCGTTTATAAAAAAATGTCTTGTTAAAGCTCTAACATTTAATAGTGCCATATTTTAATGTTTCAGAGGGGCTGAATTCTATGCGCGTTATTTGTATTTGGAAGAAACCTCAACTGTCAATCCCGCTACAAACTCAGTCTCTCGGAATTTGCATAGGCACAGCCCTTCACCAGCAATTTTAACTTGGTTACAAAGTGATCAAAACTCTCGTTTATGCCCTGCGTCCTCTCATTAAACTTGTATCCCGCATTAGTCGTGTGCATGACAAATGCCAGCGGCAGCCTGTCTATGAACTTAATTTAAACTTTAGGTTTACACCGTGCTTTGTTTCCGAAGTAGCTGCAGTCATGAATATACTTGTATGCGTCACTCGCTCGCTTCTTGTTTCGCTGCCTTCTCAATTGTATAATGCATGTTTTCTTCAGCGCTTTTTGGAGCTCTTCTTTGTTTTCTATGTACTGCGCTCACAGTCAGTTAACATGATTACTTGGGAGGCGTGATGATGTCACACGAAACTCCACCCCCCACGGCCATTGAGCTGAACTCCATTACAGTATATGGAGAAAAATAGGTTCCAGTTTTGACCATTATGTGTAGAATTTCGAAATGAAACCTGCCCAACTTTTGTAAGTAAGCTGTAAGGAATGAACCTGCCAAATTTCAGCCTTCCACCCACACGGAAAGTTGGAGAATTAGTAGTGAGTGAGTGAGGGCTTGTACACGTGTGTATGTGTATGTGTGTGTGTGTGTGTGTGTGTGTACAGTGGTGTGAAAAACTATTTGCCCTCTTCCTGATTTCTTATTCTTTTCCATGTTTGTCACACAAAATGTTTCTGATCATCAAACACATTTAACCATTAGTCAAATATAACACAAGTAAACACAAAATGCAGTTTTTAAATTGATGGTTTTATTATTTAGGGAGAAAAAAAATCCAAACGTACATGGCCCTGTGTGAAAAAGTAATTGCCCCCTTGTTAAAAAATAACTGTGGTGTATCACACCTGAGTTCAATTTCCGTAGCCACCCCCAGGCCTGATTACTGCCACACCTGTTTCAATCAAGAAATCACTTAAATAGGACCTGCCTGACACAGAGAAGTAGACCAAAAGCACCTCAAAAGCTAGACATCATGCCAAGACCCAAAGAAATTCAGGAACAAATAAGAACAGAAGTAATTGAGATCTATCAGTCTGGTAAAGGTTATAAAGCCATTTCTAAAGCTTTGGGACTCCAGCGAACCACAGTGAGAGCCATTATCCACAAATGGCAAAAACATGGAACAGTGGTGAACCTTCCCAGGAGTGGCCGGCCGACCAAAATTACCCCAAGAGCGCAGAGACGACTCATCCGAGAGGTCACAAGACCCCAGGACAACGTCTAAAGAACTGCAGGCCTCACTTGCCTCAATTAAGGTCAGTGTTCACGACTCCACCATAAGAAAGAGTTTGGGCAAAAACGGCCTGCATGGCAGATTTCCAAGACGCAAACCACTGTTAAGCAAAAATAACATTAGGGCTCGTCTCAGTTTTGCTAAGAAACATCTCAATGATTGCCAAGACTTTTGGGAAAATATCTTGTGGACTGATGAGACAAAAGTTGAACTTTTTAAAGTTAAACAAGGAATAACACTTTCTTTTTTATCAAACAGCCCATTTGTTTCCTTTTTTTCCCCTCCTATTCGTTAACAAATTTAGTCTGACCACTGGTTTGCGGATTCTACCAGATCTTGTAATTGTCTGTTCTTTACTGGCACTTAAATTGGAAGGAGTAGACTCGGGTGGAGCTGTATTGTCTAATTGTGTGCCATCCCAAGAGTGCTTTTTAATGTAAGTGGAAATTCACCAGCTGAATTGGTTTTGGGCATTGCTTGGAGGTGGCGCCGGTTTCTTCTTTGTGTTTCTCCATTATCAGTCTCAATGATATATGACCTGGGTGTCACACTTTAATGCACAACAACTGCAGGACTAGCCCAAGACTTCTCATGGTCCAGTTTGGTGAGGACCATGTCACCTGGATATAGGTTTTGGCGATGCCTGTCACCATGACGCCTGTTGCAGTAATAAGCTTGTTTTGACTTCTCAGCTGCATCTTTTCTGCCTCACTCTGCACTGTCCGTGCAATGCGGCCGCAGACAGCTTAAACAACTTTGCACATCCACATAAACGACAAGGGGGTGAGCAAACTTTCTTGAAGGCTTTTACTGGCCGTACTTCATTGTAAACTGAAATATATACAAAAGAAACATACAGGCATTTACAGGTATACAATCAAAAACAAACAATAATTTACAAAGCAATACATAGCAGACAGTGTACATTAAACAATAAAGCTTTAAAAGACACTTGCAAGGTGAGTGGTTTCCACGGTTGGATCAAGACAAAGAGAAGCGTGTAGACAGAGGTTCAAATTGCTGCATACAACAACTAACCAGATCCAGGGGTTTATATACCCTAAGGATTAGTTTTGGACGTGACCGAAACAAGAGATAAAGGGGTGCCTACGTGAGACACATAGGGTGTATAGTATTCAAATGTTTATTATGGGACCTATGTGCTTTACGTGAGTTTCATAGACTTTTATAGTACCACTGAGTGTGGGACGTGACTGACTGGTGTGTTAATAAATGACAAGATGAATGGGGAAGCACAGTTCAACAAATAAGTCTCAACTAACAAGATGTGGGGCAGAACAGCATCCTTTAGCCTAATTTTCTTTTGATTTGGCCATTTGGGTTCAAGATTTTTGTCCAGGGTGGGTAGAGTTGTTCTAATCCTTCTCCATATAAATAACTCCTATAATTACATAAGGGCGAGTAGTGGGTCTTCTTGCTTAAGAATCCTCTTTGCAGTTTGTACTGCCCTCTCCCCTTCAACATTACCTTGTGGATTGTGAGGACTTGATGTAGTATGCCTGAAGTCCCATTGTCTCACCAGTTCCTTAAACTCTGCACAGGATAACTGAGAACCATTGTCACTTAGAACTTCTTCTGAGATTCCAAACCTAGCCTAAATTGTTTTCAGCTGTAGTATAATTTGTTTGCTGGTGGTTGAGGGAACATGTAGAACAATTTGATATAACTAAATTGTGTGTGTTTATGTTCACCGAGGTCTATAGCCATTTTCTTCCATGGTCGGTCAGGTAGTGGTGTGGATAACAAAGGATCTCTTTTCTGTGCCCTTTTCAGTTCACAAAACGACTGACATGACATAACTTTGTTCTGGATGTCTGATATCCCTGGCCACCATACTGAGGCATTCACCCTTTCCCTGCATTTAATTAGGCCTTGATGCCTGTCATGTATCCTCTCCAAAATGTTGTCTGTCATAACCTGGGGTTCAACTATTCTGCTTTCCCTAGTGATTAGGCCATTGAACACTGACACCTCTTCTCTCAATAGGAAGAATTCTCTAACCATCACTGGGGTATTGCTCATGTACTTTGGCCACCCAGATCTGATTATCTTAATCACTGCCTGCAGTTTCTCATCTTTTGCCGTTTCTGCTCGAATGCATTCCATTTTTAGAAGGGATGCCAGTATGTCCTCCATAACCGCTGCCACAAAGCACTCACACCTCATCTTGTGTCTCAGTTTCTTTGTCAGAGCAGCATTTAGGACTCCATGATAGTGTGTCTGCCACAATGAGAGTTTTCCCTGGCGCATGTTCTGCCATTGGCTTAATCCTCATGAGCCGCATAAGAAGTCTATGGCAACGTGATGGAACTTTGTCCAAGTGTTTGCTGTTGATGAGAGACACTAAAAGGCTTGTGATCAGTCACCAGCATGAAATCTTCCAATCCGTATAGGTACTTTTCAAATTTTTCACAGGCCCAGACACATGCTAGACATTCCTTTTCTATTTGTACATAGCGTCTTTCTGCTTTTGTGAGTCTCCTGGAACAACGTGCCACTGGCTTCCATTCTTCTCGGTGGAGTTGAAGTAAAACTCCACCAATTCCGTAGCTGCATGCAGCTGTGGCTCTGTTGCATCATAGTAAACAAGAACTGGTGCTGTTGTCAACAGCTCTTTAAGGTGCTCGAATGCAACTTGCTGTGCTTTATCCCATGTTCATGCTTGGTTATTCTTCAAAAGCTGAAGCAGTGGCCGCACCACTGTTGAGAGATTCGGGATATTCTTCCCCAGATAATTGACCAAACCTAACAGTTTTTTTCAACTCTTGGAGGTTCTCTGTTCCAAATAGCTGTGTAATCGCCTTAACTTTATCTGGATCAGGTCTTGGGGCTCATTTATACTTCACGCTTAGAACGCGTACGCGTCCGCATCATGGCTGCCACGCGTTCCCAGCGTTCATTTCACGCATCCTCTGAGCAGGTCCTCAGAAATTAACGCGACGCGTGTTGAGTTGCAGTACCAGCAAAAAGTCGGGGGGCGCAGTGTGCTAAAAGTCGGAACGTGACGTCAGAGTCTCTGTTTACTATCTACATGTGACAGCAAGCTGCTATGGAGATCATTTGGGGATCGATGTGCGCGCTTTGCTGTTTGATGAATGGTTCAAAGTGTTAAAGCAAAATGCCGACATACAGATGCATTCGTGGTACTTTTATATTCAAGCGTCGCTTATTTCCGATCGTAATGACGCGATACATTTTAAAAGTCTCACATACCATCTTTTGTGCCGTCTATTTTTTATTTTTTTTCCTGTCAGGTCCAAGAAGCTCGTAGCGATTAAAACTGGGATGACGTTTACGATGGTCTGCTTTAATAATAAAGTAAACTATGAGGTTAAAGTGGACATTTCGAGATTAAAGCCAAAATTTCCACTTTAATCACAATTTGCACGTTTTCACCGTGTCTTTTATTTTTTTCTCAGTGGCTCAAATACAGCGCTATACATTATGTTGCCGATATGAAGTTGCAAATAAAAAAAAAAAAAAGACACTGAGACTTTTAAAATGTATTGTGTCATTACGATTGGGAATATGCGACGCTTGAATATAAAAGCACTACGAATGCATCTGTATGTCAGCATTTTGCTTCACCACATCAAAGCATCCATCCCGTAGGATCGGCATAGAGGCTTTCTGTCACATGTAGATAGTTCCCGAATGTAATGACCACGATACATTTTAAAAGTCTCACATACCATCTTTGTGTGTCGTCTTTTTAATTTTTTATTTTGCAACTTAACAACAGCAACATAATGTATACGTTATATTTGAACCACTGAGAAAAAAATAAAGGACACGGTGAAAACGTGTATTTTGTGATTAAAGTGGAAATTTCGGCTTTAATCTCGAGTTGTCCACTTTAACCTCGTAGTTTACTTTATCATTAAAGCAGACAGTCGTAAACATCATCACAGTTTTTAATCGCTACGAGCTTCTTGGACCTGACAGCTGCGGCAAGCAGCAAAAGATCACCACACAGAACAAATTAAATGTGTTATATTTCAACTCTCTGCACATTTAGAATCTTTAGATTCATACTTGATATCACTTTCATGATGAAATGCATTAAAGTGTGTATGTTACATTTTACATATAATTTAATTTAAATAATGAATACTGTTAATAATTACACACATGGGGGTGACACGGTGGCGGAGCAATAGCACTGCTGTCTCGCAGTGCGTTACGTTGCTGGTATTTCCTGCTTTATTCCACACCTCGTCCAGGGATTGTTTCTCAGTCGTGCCCAATGCTTGTTGGAATGGACACATCCCTGGATTGATGGATTTAATCAATAAACATCCTTTTCACAGATATTGCGGTAAGGTGTTATCGGAATTTAATAGGTGTTTTAGGCAATTCACAACACAGAGAAGCCAAACATGTTCTCACCGTGATAATATCTCACACTGCCACCTGGTGGACTCCTCCAGATTTACGTAAAGTACGCACGCAAGTATAAACACTTCAATGCTTGCGTAGCAGGAGCGTCCGCTGCAGCATGCGTCGCGTGAAGTATAAATGAGCCCTTACACCTGTCTGATCAATCAGGTGACCCAGGAAGCGTAATTGTTTCTGTAATAGAACACACTTTTCTTTATTTAGCTTCAATTAAGCTGACTCAATTTTTCTTTAAAACCTTTTCCAGGTATGTGTCATGCTCCTCTGTAGTATGTCCAAACACAAGTATGTCATCCATGAAAACAGTAATTCCCTCTAAACCCTCTAGTATCTCTGACATTTTTCTTTGAAAAAATCTCTGGAGCACTTGTTATTCCAAATGGTAATCTTCGAATACAGAGTCTGGCAAACAGAGTAATAAATGTGGTCAGCTTATTGCTCTCATGATACGGGGGTATCTGTCAAAGCCCTCTCGCTGCATCCAATGAAGAAAACATAGTAGCTCCATTCAGTTTTGCAATAATTTCTTCTGGAGTGGGAAGAATAAATCTTTCTCTAATGACTGCTTCATTTAGTTTTTTCAAATCCACACAAATGTGTACCTCCCCATTTATCTTTAGAACTGGCACCATAGGTGCACACCAATCAGTTGGCTGTGTTACTTTCTCAATAACGTTTTCTATCCTACTTAGCTCCTCCTTAACTTTTTGTATCAGTGGTAAGGAAACCCTGTGAGCCGTGTGCACTGCATAAGGTTGTGCCCCCTCTTTTAACAGGCTCAGTTTTCAGTGTCCCATGCTCACCAAATACCTTATGGACCTCCTCAATTCTTTTTACAAGGCCCATTTCTGCTGCTGTGGACCTGCTTAGTAAATTATTCACACTGTGTCCTTGAACCACAAAGACTGGACAGGAGTAAAGATTGCCTTTAAAGTTTGTGCTGACTTGGAACTGCCCTAAGCACTCCAACTGGCCTCCAGGGCTATAAAGTGAGATGCTGGATTGCTGCAAAGCTCTTCCTGGATTAAGCATGTTGAACATGTCTTCACACATTATACTAGCTCCAGCCCTTGTGTCAATCTTGAATCTCACTGGAGTGGCGCCAATGAGGAGCTGCACTGTCCACTGCTCTTCACCCCAATCCAAATTACTCTCAGATCCCAAGAAGTACGGAGGTTGTTCTGTATGCTCTGTGACTTCACTCACTGTTTTGCTGTGGCACACTTTTGCCCATTGTCACAAAATTGGACATGTATTACAAGTGGACTTAATTGCAACACACCTTTCCACTGTTTTGTTGTATTTTCCCACATCTACCACATTTATTTTCTTTCTGTTCAGTTTCTGGTATCACTTTAGTATGTCTTAGTTTCCCAGAACATGTCCCTGTTTTCCAATATTTGTGTGTGATTTCATGCACAGAAGCCGACGCCTCTCCTTGCAGACTAACTTGATATGTAACCTCCTCCTCAGACTGTCGAACTGTTTGCATTGTTTGAGCCAATGTGAGGTCTAACATTAATTGTAATTTGCGAAAGAGCCCTTAATCCAAAATGTCCACCACTATGTGATCTCCAATATTCTCATCCCGACTCGCACCGAAGCCACAGTACTCCGATAATTCGTAAAGGGCTTGAATAAAAGTCTCAGCCTTCTTGCCTGGCCTCTGCACTCTCTGATGAAAGCAGGCATGCTTGTGAATTGCATTGCATTTTGGACAAAAGTACTCCTCAAACTTTTGTAGCACTGTGCCAAAGTAGTTTTTTCCTCTCCTCTGCAAACGAGAATGACCCAAAAATATTTTCTGCTTTGCTGCCCATCGCGTAAATTAAACAACTGACCTGCACGTCTCCATCATCTTTGTTGAGCTTCGTAGCCATCCTGAATCACTGAAAGCATTTTTTCCAGTCCAGCCATTCTGTCAGCTTATCAAAGGAAAAGTTCGGCGGTGGGTTAAACTTTGCCATGCCTTTTTTTTTTTTTTTTCTCCTCTCCTTCTGCTACTTTATAATTATTCTATTAATGGAAGGTCATGCGGGTTTAGCCACTTCTGACACCATGTCATATCATTGAATGTCCAATCAGAAGCAAGTATTTCGAACACAGGAACCCTTTTATTGAATGCTGCACATACAAACATACACGATACACCCTTACTTTACGATAATACAACTGTTGTAAATATCACCACATGATGTATGTATTTACATACATACATATATACACACACAGAGTGCCCTCTAGGGGTGCTGTGATCGATTTAAAGACTTGATCAGTGATCTTATAAAAAGGCAGATCACAAAAACAATATTTTCAGCTCCTGTTTTTCTAAGCTTTATGGTACTTCAGTTATAGTGCTCCTTTATGGTAGGTACTACAACCGTTGGTTACCGAAAAATAAGCCTACAGAATTTTATTTTGTTAA